>NW_023493848.1:87500-110497 GCF_013265735.2 Oncorhynchus mykiss | reverse complement strand
GAAGCAGATTGAATTAGAAAAACATGGCAGATAATTGCAATAACAGACGTGGGAATTAGGGTAAATGCTGGATTCCCTTTATTTGTCCGGTGTCCTTGGTTGCCTTGTTTGAAATGACATTACAGTTTTCTGTTGAGAAAAAGTTAAAGCGGTGGACTTTGAACCGACACCTCCGAAAGACTGGGTCCTTAAATCCAGTTCTCTGGACAGCTCGGCCACAGTACCAACTGTTAAAATGGACTGCTTGGTCGTCGCACAGACCATCACAACTTTCCTTTTTTCCAATCAAGGATTTGACGTGAACAACCACCGGTAGGAGGTGCAACTGCCACCGTGAGAACACAGGACTTGGTGGCTGGTTGGTTAAGGCGATGGACTACACTATTGAGTTGGAACCCCATCCGTGACACACAACATTGCTTCTTTTCTCCCTTGCACGGCCCTGCATGAAAGTAAAAACGCTGAAATAAAGCTTGCGCATACAAACTCAATAAAGATGGCAGTGGTGGGATTTGAACCCACGCCTCCTTAGAGACTGGAGCCTAAATCCAGCGCCTTAGACCGCTCGGCCACACTACCCAGCTCTGGCAAGATTTCCACACTTTCTCATCAGTTACCTAGAGCGTCTGCACTCCCTTGTATTTTAGTCTTCTTTTTCATTTTCTTCTTTAAAATCTTTATGTATCTCATGTTGCTCTTGCGTCCTTCATCTTTTTTTGATTCTCTTTCTAAAAATGTTAATTTATCTGATGTTGCTCTTTCTTCCATCGTATAAACTTAGAATTAGTTTCTGCTTTTATGTCTGAAGCAGATTGAATTACAAAAACACATCAGATAATTGCAATAACAGACGTGGGAATTAGGGTAAAGGCTGGATTCCCTTTATTTGTCCGGTGTCCTTGGTGGCCTTGTTTGAAATTACATTACAGTTTTCTGTTGAGAAAAAGTTAAAGCGGTGGACTTTGAACCCACACATCTGAAAGACTGGGTCCTTAAATCCAGTTCTCTGGACAGCTCGGCCACAGTTCCCACTGTTAAAATGGACTGCTAGGTCTTCGCACAGCCCAGGCCAACTTTCCTTGTTTACAATCTAGTCTTTGACGTGAACAACCACCGGTAGGAGGTGCAACTGCCACCGCGGGGGCACAGGACTTGGTGGCTGGTAGGTTAAGGCGATGGACTACACTATTGAGTTGGAACCCCATCCGTGACACACAACATTGATTTTTTTCTCCCTTACATGAAAGTAAAAACGCTGAAAAAAAGCAGAACATGTGATAGCTTGCGCAAACAAACTCAATAAAGATGGCAGTGGTGGGATTTGAACCCACGCCTCCTTAGAGACTGGAGCCTAAATCCAGCGCCTTAGACCGCTCGGCCACACTACCCAGCTCTGGGGAACTATTCACACTTTCTCGTTAGTTACCTAGAGCGTCTGCACTTCCTTGTATTTTAGTCTTCTTTTTCATTTTCTTCTTTAAAATCTTTATGTATCTCATGTTGCTCTTGCGTCCTTCATCTTTTTTTGATTCTCTTTTTAAAAATCTTAATTTATCTGATGTTGCTCTTTCTTTCATCGTATAAACTTAGAATTAGTTTCTGCTTTTA
Organism: Oncorhynchus mykiss; assembly: GCF_013265735.2. NCBI lineage: Eukaryota > Metazoa > Chordata > Actinopteri > Salmoniformes > Salmonidae > Oncorhynchus > Oncorhynchus mykiss. The sequence goes on along the minus strand of NW_023493848.1, from coordinate 108,889 downwards.
TGTCTGAAGCAGATTGAATTGGAAAAACACGGCAGATAATTGCAATAACAGATGTGGGAATTAGGGTAAAGGCTGGATTCCCTTTATTTTCCGGGGTCCTTGGTGGCCTTGTTTGAAATTACATTACAGTTTTCTGTTGAGAAAAAGTTGCAGCGGTGGACTTTGAAACGACACCTCCGAATGACTGGGTCCTTAAATCCAGTTCTCTGGACAGCTCGGCCACAGTTCCCACTGTTAAAATGGAATGATTGGTCGTCGCACAGACCATCACAACTTTCCTTTTTTCCAATCAAGGAATTGACATGAACAACCACCGGTAGGAGGTGCAACTGCCACCGCGGGGGCACAGGACTTGGTGGCTGGTTGGTTAAGGCGATGGACTACACTATCGAGTTGGAACCCCATCCGTGACACACAACATTGCTTCTTTTCTCCCTTGCATGGCCCTGCATGAAAGTAAAAACGCTGAAATAAAGCAGAACATGTGATAGCTTGCGCAAACAAACTCAATAAAGATGGTAGTGGTGGGATTTGAACCCACGCCTCCTTAGAGACTGGAGCCTAAATCCAACGCCTTAGACCGCTCGGCCACACTACCCAGCTCTGGCAAGATTTCCACACTTTCTCGTCAGTTACCTAGAGCGTCTGCACTTCCTTGTATTTTAGTCTTCTTTTTCATTTTCTTCTTTAAAATCTTTATGTATCTCATGTTGCTCTTGCGTCCTTCATCTTTTTTTGATTCTCTTTTTAAAAATCTTAATTTATCTGATGTTGCTCTTTCTTCCATCGTATAAACTTAGAATTAGTTTCTGCTTTTATGTCTGAAGAAGATTGAATTAGAAAAACACGGCAGATAATTGCAATAACAGACGTGGGAATTAGGGTAAAGGCTGGATTCCCTTTATTTTCCGGTGTCCTTGGTGGCCTTGTTTGAAATTACATTACAGTTTTCTGTTGAGAAAAAGTTCCAGCGGTGGACTTTGAACCGACACCTCCGAAAGACTGGGTCCTTAAATCCAGTTCTCTGGACAGCTCGGCCACAGTTCCCACTGTTAAAATTGACTGCTTGGTTGTCGCACAGACCATCACAACTTTCCTTTTTTCCAATCAAGGATTTGACGTGAACAACCCCCGGTAGGAGGTGCAACTGCCACAGCGAGAGCACAGGACTTGGTGGCTGATTGGTTAAGGTGATGGACTACACTATTGAGTTGGAACCCCATCCGTGACACACAACATTGCTTCTTTTCTCCCTTGCATGGGCGACATGAAAGTAAAAACCCAGAAACAAAGCAGAAAATGTGATAGCTTGCGCAAAAAAACTCAATAAAGATGGCAGTGGTGGGATTTGAACCCACGCCTCCTTAGAGACTGGAGCCTTAATCCAGCGCCTTAGACCGCTCGGCCACACTACCCAGCTCTGGCAAAATATTTACACTTTCTCGTCAGTTACCTAGAGCGTCTGTACTTCCTTGTATTTTAGTCTTCTTTTTCATTTTCTTCTTTAAAATCTTTATGTATCTCATGTTGCTCTTGCGTCCTTCATCTTTTTTTGATTCTCTTTTTAAAAATCTTAATTTATCTGCTCTTTCTTCCATCGTATAAACTTAGAATTAGAATTAGTTTCTGCTTTCATGTCTGAAGCAGATTGAATTAGAAAAACACGGCAGATAATTGCAATAACAGACGTGGGAATTAGGGTAAAGGCTGGATTCCCTTTATTTGTCCGGTGTCCTTGGTGGCCTTGTTTGAAATTACATTAAAGTTTTCTGTTGAGAAAAAGTTGCAGAGGTGGACTTTGAACCGACACCTCCGAAAGACTGGGTCCTTAAATCCAGTTCTCTGGACAGCTCGGCCACAGTTCCCACTGTTAAAATTGGCTGCTTGGTCGTCGCACAGACCATCACAACTTTCCTTTTTTCCAATCAAGGATTTGACGTGAACAACCCCCGGTAGGAGGTGCAACTGCCACAGAGAGAGCACAGGACTTGGTGGCTAATTGGTTAAGGTGATGGACTACACTAATGAGTTGGAACCCCATCCGTGACACACAACATTGCTTCTTTTCTCCCTTGCATGGGCGACATGAAAGTAAAAACCCTGAAACAAAGCAGAAAATGTGATAGCTTGCGCAAACAAACTCAATATAGATGGCAGTGGTGGGATTTGAACCCACGCCTCCTTAGAGACTGGAGCCTTAATCCAGCGCCTTAGACCGCTCGGCCACACTACCCAACTCCGGCAAAACATTCACACTTTCTCGTCAGTTACCTAGAGCGTCTGCACTCCCTTGTATTTTAGTCTTCTTTTTCATTTTATTCTTTAAAATCTTTATGTATCTCATGTGGCTCTTGAGTCCTTCATCTTTTTTTGATTATCTTTTTAAAAATCTTAATTTATCTGATGTTGCTCTTTCTTCCATCGTATAAACTTAGAATTAGTTTCTGGTTTTATGTCTGAAGCAGATTGAATTAGAAAAACACAGCAGATAATTGCAATAACAGACGTGGGAATTAGGGTAAAGGCTGGATTCCCTTTATTTGTCCGGTGTCCTTGGTGGCCTTGCTTGAAATTGCATTACAGTTTTCTGTTGGGAAAAAGTTAAAGCGGTGGACTTTGAACCCAAACCTCTGAAAGACTGGATCCTTAAATCCAGTTCTCTGGACAGCTTGGCCACAGTACCAACTGTTAAAATGGACTGCTAGGTCTTCTGACAGCCCAGGCCAACTTTCCTTGTTTACAATCTAGGCTTTGACGTGAACAACCACCGGTAGGAGGTACAACTGCCACCGCGGGAGCACAGGACTTGGTGGCTGGTTGGTTAAGGCGATGGACTACACTATTGAGTTGGAACCCCATCCGTGACACACAACATTTGTTTTTTTCTCCCTTGCATGGCCCTACATGAAAGTAAAAACGCTGAAATAAAGCAGAACATGTGATAGCTTGCGCAAACAAACTCAATAAAGATGGCAGTGGTGGGATTTGAACCCACGCCTCCTTAGAGACTGGAGCCTTAATCCAGCGCCTTAGACCGCTCGGCCACACTACCCAGCTGTGGCAAGTTTCCACACTTTCTCGTCAGTTACCTAGAGCGTCATGAACCCACGCCTCCTTAGAGACTGGAGCCTTAATCCAGCGCCTTAGACGGCAGGGTAGCCTAGTGGTTAGAGCGTTGGACTAGTAACCGGAAGGTTGTGAGTTCAAACCCCCGAGCTGACAAGGTACAAATCTGTCGTTCTGCCCCTGAACAGGCAGTTAACCCACTGTTCCCAGGCCGTCATTGAAAATAAGAATTTGTTCTTAACTGACTTGCCTGGTTAAATAAAGGTAAAATAAAAAAAAATAAATAAAAAGACCGCTCGGCCACACTACCCAGCTCTGGCAAGCTTCCACACTTTATCGTCAGTTACCTAGAGCGTCTGCACTTCCTTGTATTTTAGTCTTCTTTTTCATTTTCTTCTTTAAAATCTTTATGTATCTGACGTTGCTCTTGCGTCCTTCATCTTTTTTTGATTCTCTTTTTAAAAATCTTAATTTATCTGATGTTGCTCTTTCTTCCATCGTATAAACTTATAATTAGTTTCTGCTTTCATGTCTGAAGCAGATTGAATTAGAAAAACACGGCAGATAATTGCAATAACAGACGTGTGAATTAGGGTAAAGGCTGGATTCCCTTTATTTGTCCGGTGTCCTTGGTGGCCTTGTTTGAAATTACATTACAGTTTTCTGTTGAGAAAAAGTTGCAGCGGTGGACTTTGAACCGACACCTCCGAAAGACTGGGTCCTTAAATCCAGTTCTCTGGACAGCTCGGCCACAGTACCAACTGTTAAAATGGACTGCTGGGTCGTCCCACAGACCATCACAACTTTCCTTTTTTCCAGTCAAGGATTTGACGTGAACAACCACCGGTAGGAGGTGGAACTGCCACCGCGGGGGCACAGGACTTGGTGGCTGGTTGGTTAAGGCGATGGACACTATTGAGCTGGAACCCCATCCGCGACGCACAACATTGCTTCTTTTCTCCCTTGCATGGCCCTGCATGAAAGTAAAAACACTGAAATAAAGCAGAACATGTGATAGCTTGCGCAAACAAACTCAATAAAGATGGCAGTGGTGGGATTTGAACCCATGCCTCCTTAGAGACTGGAGCCTTAATCCAGCGCCTTAGACCGCTCGGCCACACTACCAAGCTTTGGCAAAATATTCTTCTTATAGTAGTCTTCTTTTTTTTAGTCTTCTTTTTCATATTCTTCTTTAAAATCTTTATGTATCTCATGTTGCTCTTGCGTCCTTCATCTTTTTTTGATTCTCTTTTTAAAAATCTTAATTTATCTGATGTTGCTCTTTCTTCCATCGTATAAACTTAGAATTAGTTTCTGCTTTTATGTCTGAAGCAGATTGAATTAGAAAAACACGGCAGATAATTGCAATAATAGACGTGGGAATTAGGGTAAAGGCTGGATTCCCTTTATTTTCCGGTGTCCTTGGTGGCCTCATTTGAAATGACATTACAGTTTTCTGTTGGGAAAAAGTTAAAGCGGTGGACTTTGAACCCAAACCTCTGAAAGACTGGATCCTTAAATCCAGTTCTCTGGACAGCTTGGCCACAGTACCAACTGTTAAAATGGACTGCTGGGTCATCGCACAGACCATCACAACTTTCCTTTTTTCCAATCAAGGATTTGACGGTGAACAACCCCCGGTAGGAGGTGCAACTGCCACAGCGAGAGCACAGGACTTGGTGGCTAATTGGTTAAGGTGATGGACTACACTAATGAGTTGGAACCCCATCCGTGACACACAACATTGCTTCTTTTCTCCCTTGCATGGGCGACATGAACGTAAAAACCCTGAAACAAAGCAGAAAATGTGATAGCTTGCGGAAACAAACTCAATAAAGATGGCGGTGGTGGGATTTGAACCCACGCCTCCTTAGAGACTGGAGCCTTAATCCAGCGCCTTAGACCGCTCGGCCACACTACCCAACTCCGGCAAAACATTCACACTTTCTCGTCAGTTACCTAGAGCGTCTGCACTCCCTTGTATTTTAGTCTTCTTTTTCATTTTATTCTTTAAAATCTTTATGTATCTCATGTTGCTCTTGAGTCCTTCATATTTTTTTGATTATCTTTTTAAAAATCTTAATTTATCTGATGTTGCTCTTTCTTCCATCGTATAAACTTAGAATTAGTTTCTGCTTTCATGTCTGAAGCAGATTGAATTAGAAAAACACGGCAGATAATTGCAATAACAGACGTGGGAATTAGGGTAAAGGCTGGATTCCCTTTATTTTCTGGTGTCCTTGGTGTCCTTGCTTGAAATTGCATTAAAGTTTTCTGTTGAGAAAAAGTTAAAGCGGTGGACTTTGAACCCAAACCTCTGAAAGACTGGATCCTTAAATCCAGTTCTCTGGACAGCTTGGCCACAGTACCAACTGTTAAAATGGACTGCTAGGTCTTCTGACAGCGCAGGCCAACTTTCCTTGTTTACAATCTAGGCTTTGACGTGAACAACCACCGGTAGGAGGTACAACTGCCACCGCGGGAGCACAGGACTTGGTGGCTGGTTGGTTAAGGCGATGGACTACACTATTGAGTTGGAACCCCATCCGTGACACACAACATTTGTTTTTTTCTCCCTTGCATGGCCCTACATGAAAGTAAAAACGCTGAAATAAAGCAGAACATGTGATAGCTTCCGCGAACAAACTCAATAAAGATGGCAGTGGTGGGATTTGAACCCACGCCTCCTTAGAGACTGGAGCCTTAATCCAGCGCCTTAGACCGCTCGGCCACACTACCCAGCTCTGGCAAAATATTTACACTTTCTCATCAGTTACCTAGAGCGTCTGTACTTCCTTGTATTTTAGTCTTCTTTTTCATTTTCTTCTTTAAAATCTTTATGTATCTCATGTTGCTCTTGCGTCCTTCATCTTTTTTTGATTCTCTTTTTAAAAATCTTAATTTATCTGATGTTGCTTTTTCTTCCATCGTATAAACTTAGAATTAGTTTCTGCTTTTATGTCTGAAGCAGATTGAATTAGAAAAACACGGCAGATAATTGCAATAACAAACGTGGGAATTAGGGTAAAGGCTGGATTCCCTTTATTTGTCCGGTGTCCTTGGTGGCCTTGTTTGAAATGACATTACAGTTTTCTGTTGAGAAAAAGTTGCAGCGGTGGACTTTGAACCGACACCTCTGAAAGACTGGGTCCTTAAATCCAGTTCTCTGGACAGCTCGGCCACAGTTCCCACTGTTAAAATGGAATGCTGGGTCGTCGCACAGACCATCACAACTTTCCTTTTTTCCAATCAAGGATTTGACGTGAACAACCACCGGTTGGAGGTGCAACTGCCACCGTGAGAGCACAGGACTTGGTGGCTGGTTGGTTAAGGAGATGGACTACACTATTGAGTTGGAACCCCATCCTTGACACACAACATTGCTTCTTTTCTCCCTTGCATGGCCCTACATGAAAGTAAAAACGCTGAAATAAAGCAGAACATGTGATAGCTTGCACAAACAAACTCAATAAAGATGGCAGTGGTGGGATTTGAACCCACGCCTCCTTAGAGACTGGAGCCTATATCCAGCGCCTTAGACCGCTCGGCCACACTACCCAGCTCTTGCAAGATTTCCACACTTTCTCGTCAGTTACCTAGAGCGTCTGCACTTCCTTGTATTTTAGTCTTCTTTTTCATTTTCTTCTTTAAAATCTTTATGTATCTCATGTTGCTCTTGCGTCCTTCATCTTTTTTTGATTCTCTTTTTAAAAATCTTAATTTATCTGATGTTGCTCTTTCTTCCATCGTATAAACTTAGAATTAGTTTCTGCTTTTATGTCTGAAGCAATTTGAATTAGAAAAACACGGCAGATAATTGCAATAACAGACGTGGGAATTAGGGTAAAGGCTGGATTCCCTTTATTTGTCCGGTGTCCTTGGTGGCCTTGTTTGAAATTACATTACAGTTTTCTGTTGAGAAAAAGTTGCAACGGTGGACTTTGAACCCACACCTCCGAAAGACTGGGTCGTTAAATCCAGTTCTCTGGACAGCTCGGCCACAGTTCACACTGTTAAAATGGACTGCTGGGTCATCGCACAGCCCAGCCCAAGTTTCCTTGTTTCCAATCAAGGCTTTGACGTGATAAACCACCGGTAAGAGGTGCAACTGCCACCGCGGGGGCACAGGACTTTGTGGCTGGTTGGTTAAGGCGATGGACTACACTATTGAGTTGGCACCCTATCCGTGACACACAACATTGCCTCTTTTCTCCCTTGCATGGCCCTACATGAAAGTAAAAACGCTGAAATAAAGCAGAACATGTGATGGCTTGCGCAAACAAACTCAATAAAGATGGCAGTGGTGGGATTGGAACCCACGCCTCCTTAGAGACTGGAGGCTAAATCCAGCGCCTTAGACCACTCGGCCACACTACCCAGCTCTGGCAAAATATTCACACTTTCACGTCAGTTACCTAGAGCGTCTGCACACCCTTGTATTTTAGTCTTCTTTTTCATTTTCTTCTTTAAAATCTTTATGTATCTCATGTTGCTCTTGCGTCCTTCATCTTTTTTTGATTCTCTTTTAAAAAATCTTAATTTATCTGATGTTGCTCTTTCTTCCATCGTATAAACTTAGAATTAGTTTCTGCTTTTATGTCTGAAGCAGATTGAATTAGAAAAACACGGCAGATAATTGCAATAACAGACGTGGGAATTAGGGTAAAGGCTGGATTCCCTTTATTTTCTGGTGTCCTTGGTGGCCTTGTTTGAAATTACATTACAGTTTTCTGTTGAGAAAAACTTGCAGCGGTGGACTTTGAACCGACACCTCCGAAAGACTGGGTCCTTAAATCCAGTTCTCTGGACAGCTCGGCCAGAGTTCCCACTGTTAAAATGGACTGCTTGGTCGTCGCACAGACCATCACAACTTTCCTTTTTTCCAATCAAGGATTTGACGTGAACAACCACCGGTAGGAGGTGCAACTGCCACTGCGGGGGCACAGGACTTGGTGGCTGGTTGGTTAAGGCGATGGACTACACTATTGAGTCGGATCCCCATCCGTGACACACAAGATTGCTTCTTTTCTCCCTTGCATGGCCCTGCATGAAAGTAAAAACGCTGAAATAAAGCAGAACATGTGATAGCTTGCGCAAACAAACTCTATAAAGATGGCAGCAGTGGGATTTGAACCCACGCCTCCTTAGAGACTGGAGCCTAAATCCAGCGCCTTAGACCGCTCGGCCACACTACCCAGCTCTTGCAAGATTTCCACACTTTCTCGTCAGTTACCTAGAGCGTCTGCACTTCCTTGTATTTTAGTCTTCTTTTTCATTTTCTTCTTTAAAATCTTTATGTATCTCATGTTGCTCTTGCGTCCTTCATCTTTTTTTGATTCTCTTTTTAAAAATCTTAATTTATCTGATGTTGCTCTTTCTTCCATCGTATAAACTTAGAATTAGTTTCTGCTTTTATGTCTGAAGCAATTTGAATTAGAAAAACACGGCAGATAATTGCAATAACAGACGTGGGAATTAGGGTAAAGGCTGGATTCCCTTTATTTGTCCGGTGTCCTTGGTGGCCTTGTTTGAAATTACATTACAGTTTTCTGTTGAGAAAAAGTTGCAACGGTGGACTTTGAACCCACACCTCCGAAAGACTGGGTCGTTAAATCCAGTTCTCTGGACAGCTCGGCCACAGTTCACACTGTTAAAATGGACTGCTGGGTCATCGCACAGCCCAGCCCAAGTTTCCTTGTTTCCAATCAAGGCTTTGACGTGATAAACCACCGGTAAGAGGTGCAACTGCCACCGCGGGGGCACAGGACTTTGTGGCTGGTTGGTTAAGGCGATGGACTACACTATTGAGTTGGCACCCTATCCGTGACACACAACATTGCCTCTTTTCTCCCTTGCATGGCCCTACATGAAAGTAAAAACGCTGAAATAAAGCAGAACATGTGATGGCTTGCGCAAACAAACTCAATAAAGATGGCAGTGGTGGGATTGGAACCCACGCCTCCTTAGAGACTGGAGGCTAAATCCAGCGCCTTAGACCACTCGGCCACACTACCCAGCTCTGGCAAAATATTCACACTTTCACGTCAGTTACCTAGAGCGTCTGCACACCCTTGTATTTTAGTCTTCTTTTTCATTTTCTTCTTTAAAATCTTTATGTATCTCATGTTGCTCTTGCGTCCTTCATCTTTTTTTGATTCTCTTTTAAAAAATCTTAATTTATCTGATGTTGCTCTTTCTTCCATCGTATAAACTTAGAATTAGTTTCTGCTTTTATGTCTGAAGCAGATTGAATTAGAAAAACACGGCAGATAATTGCAATAACAGACGTGGGAATTAGGGTAAAGGCTGGATTCCCTTTATTTTCTGGTGTCCTTGGTGGCCTTGTTTGAAATTACATTACAGTTTTCTGTTGAGAAAAACTTGCAGCGGTGGACTTTGAACCGACACCTCCGAAAGACTGGGTCCTTAAATCCAGTTCTCTGGACAGCTCGGCCAGAGTTCCCACTGTTAAAATGGACTGCTTGGTCGTCGCACAGACCATCACAACTTTCCTTTTTTCCAATCAAGGATTTGACGTGAACAACCACCGGTAGGAGGTGCAACTGCCACTGCGGGGGCACAGGACTTGGTGGCTGGTTGGTTAAGGCGATGGACTACACTATTGAGTCGGATCCCCATCCGTGACACACAAGATTGCTTCTTTTCTCCCTTGCATGGCCCTGCATGAAAGTAAAAACGCTGAAATAAAGCAGAACATGTGATAGCTTGCGCAAACAAACTCTATAAAGATGGCAGCAGTGGGATTTGAACCCACGCCTCCTTAGAGACTGGAGCCTAAATCCAGCGCCTTAGACCACTCTGCCACACTACCCAGCTCTTGCAAGATTGCCAGACTTTCTCGTCAGTTACCTAGAGCGTCTGCACTTCCTTGTATTTTAGTCTTCTTTTTCAATTTTCTTCTTTAAAATCTTTATGTATCTCATGTTGCTCTTGCGTCCTTCATCTTTTTTTGATTCTCTTTTTAAAAATCTTAATTTATCTGATGTTGCTCTTTCTTCCATCGTATAAACTTAGAATTAGTTTCTGCTTTTATGTCTGAAGCAGATTGAATTAGAAAAACACGGCAGATAATAGCAATAACAGACGTGGGAATTAGGGTAAAGGCTGGATTCCCTTTATTTGTCCGGTGTCCTTGGTGGCCTTGTTTGAAATTACATTACAGTTTTCTGTTGAGAAAAAGTTGCAGTGGTGGACTTTGATCCGACACCTCTGAAAGACTGGGTCCTTATATCCAGTTCTCTGGACAGCTCGGCCACAGTACCCACTGTTAAAATGGACTGCTGGGTCATCGCACAGCCCAGCCCAAGTTTCCTTGTTTCCAATCAAGGATTTGACGTGATAAACCACCGGTAGGAGGTGCAACTGCCACCGCGGGGGCACAGGACTTGGTGGCTGGTTGGTTAAGGCGATGGACTACGCTATTGAGTTGGAACCCCATCCGTGACACACAACATTGCTTCTTTTCTCCCTTGCATGGCCCTGCATGAAAGTAAAAAAAGCTGAAATAAAGCAGAACATGTGATAGCTTGCGCAAACAAACTCAATAAAGATGGCAATGGTGGGATTTGAACCCACGCCTCCTTAGAGACTGGAGCCTAAATCCAACGCCTTAGACCGCTCGGCCACACTACCCAACTCCGGCAAAACATTCACACTTTCTCGTCAGAGAAAGAGCGTCTGCACTCCCTTGTATTTTAGTCTTCTTTTTCATTTTCTTCTTTAAAATCTTTATGTATCTCATGTTGCTCTTGCGTCCTTCATCTTTTTTTGATTCTCTTTTTAAAAATCTTAATTTATCTGATGTTGCTCTTTCTTCCATCGTATAAACTTAGAATTAGTTTCTGCTTTTATGTCTGAAGAAGATTGAATTAGAAAAACACGGCAGATAATTGCAATAACAGACGTGGGAATTAGGGTAAAGGCTGGATTCCCTTTATTTTCCGGTGTCCTTGGTGGCCTTGTTTGAAATTACATTACAGTTTTCTGTTGAGAAAAAGTTCCAGCGGTGGACTTTGAACCGACACCTCCGAAAGACTGGGTCCTTAAATCCAGTTCTCTGGACAGCTCGGCCACAGTTCCCACTGTTAAAACTGACTGCTTGGTCGTCACACAGACCATCACAACTTTCCTTTTTTCCAATCAAGGATTTGACGTGAACAACCCCCGGTAGGAGGTACAACTGCCACAGCGAGAGCACAGGACTTGGTGGCTAATTGGTTAAGGTGATGGACTACACTAATGAGTTGGAACCCCATCCGTGACACACAACATTGCTTCTTTTCTCCCTTGCATGGGTGACATGAAAGTAAAAACCCTGAAACAAAGCAGAAAATGTGATAGCTTGCGCAAAAAAACTCAATAAAGATGGAAGTGGTGGGATTTGAACCCACGCCTCCTTAGAGACTGGAGCCTTAATCCAGCGCCTTAGACCGCTCGGCCACACTACCCAGCTCTGGAAAAACATTCACACTTTCTCTTCAGTTACCTAGAGCGTCTGCACTTCCTTGTATTTTAGTCTTCTTTTTCATTTTCTTCTTTAAAATCTTTATGTATCTCATGTTGCTCTTGCGTCCTTCATCTTTTTTTGATTGTCTTTGTAAAAATCTTAATTTATCTGATGTTGCTCTTTCTTCCATCGTATAAACTTAGAATTAGTTTCTGCTTTTATGTCTGAAGCAGATTGAATTAGAAAAACACGGCAGATAATTGCAATAACAGACGTGGGAATTAGGGTAAAGGCTGGATTCCCTTTATTTGTCCGGTGTCCTTGGTGGCCTTGTTTGAAATTACATTACAGTTTTCTGTTGAGAAAATGTTGCAGCGGTGGACTTTGAACCGACACCTCCGAAAGACTGGGTCCTTAAATCCAGTTCTCTGGACAGCTCGGCCACAGTTCCCACTGTTAATATGGACTGCTTGGTCGTCGCACAGACCATCACAACTTTCCTTTTTTCCAATCAAGGATTTGACGTGAACAACCCCCGGTAGTAGGTGCAACTGCCACAGCGAGAGCACAGGACTTGGTGGCTGATTGGTTAAGGTGATGGAGTACACTATTGAGTTGGAACCCCATCCGTGACACACAACATTGCTTCTTTTCTCCCTTGCATGGGCGACATGAAAGTAAAAACCCAGAAACAAAGCAGAAAATGTGATAGCTTGCGCAAAAAAACTCAATAAAGATGGCTGGGGTGGGATTTGAACCCACGCCTCCTTAGAGACTGGAGCCTTAATCCAGCGCCTTAGACCGCTCGGCCACACTACCCAGCACTGGCAAAATTTCCACACTTTCTTGTCAGTTACCTAGAGCGTCTGTACTTCCTTGTATTTTAGTCTTCTTTTTCATTTTCTTCTTTAAAAATCTTTATGTATCTCATGTTGCTCTTGCGTCCTTCATCTTTTTTTGATTCTCTTTCTAAAAATCTTAATTTATCTGATGTTGCTCTTTCTTTCATCGTATAAACTTAGAATTAGTTTCTGCTTTTATGTCTGTAGCAGATTGAATTAGAAAAACACGGCAGATAATTGCAATGACAGACGTGGGAATTAGGGTAAAGGCTGGATTCCCTTTATTTGTCCGGTGTCCTTGGTGGCCTTGTTTGAAATTACATTACAGTTTTCTGTTGAGAAAATGTTGCAGCGGTGGACTTTGAACCAACACCTCCGAAAGACTGGGTCCTTAAATCCAGTTCTCTGGACAGCTCGGCCACAGTTCCCACTGTTAATATGGACTGCTTGGTCGTCGCACAGACCATCACAACTTTCCTTTTTTCCAATCAAGGAATTGACATGAACAACCACCAGTAGGAGGTGCAATTGCCAGCGCGGGGGCACAGGACTTGGTGGCTGGTTGGTTAAGGCGATGGACTACACTATTGAGTTGGAACCCCATCCGTGACACACAACATTGCTTCTTTTCTCCCTTGCATGGCCCTGCATGAAAGTAAAAACGCTGAAATAAAGCAGAACATGTGATAGCTTGCGCAAACAAACTCAATAAAGATGGCAGTGGTGGGATTTGAACCCACGCCTCCTTAGAGACTGGAGCCTAAATCCAGCGCCTTAGACCGCTCGGCCACACTACCCAGCTCTGGCAAGATTTCCACACTTTCTTGTCAGTTACCTAGAGCGTCTGTACTTCCTTGAATTTTAGTCTTCTTTTTCATTTTCTTCTTTAAAATCTTTATGTATCTCATGTTGCTCTTGCGTCCTTCATCTTTTTTTGATTCTCTTTTTAAAAATCTTAATTTATCTGATGTTGCTCTTTCTTCCATCGTATAAACTTAGAATTCGTTTCTGCTTTTATGTCTGTAGCAGATTGAATTAGAAAAACACGGCAGATAATTGCAATAACAGACGTGGGAATTAGGGTAAAGGCTGGATTCCCTTTATTTTCCGGTGTCCTTGGTGGCCTTGTTTGAAATTACATTACAGTTTTCTGTTTTCTGTTGAGAAAAACTTGCAGCGGTGGACTTTGAACCGACACCTCCGAAAGACTGGGTCCTTAAATCCAGTTCTCTGGACAGCTTGGCCACAGTACCCACTGTTAAAATGGACTGCTGGGTCGTCCCACAGACCATCACAACTTTCCTTTTTTCCAATCAAGGATTTGACGTGAACAACCACCGGTAGGAGGTGCAACTGCCACCGCGGGGGCACAGGACTTGGTGGCTGGTTGGTTAAGGCGAAGGACTACACTATTGAGTTGGAACCCCATCCGTGACACACATCATTGCTTCTTTTCTCCCTTGCATGGGCGACATGAAAGTAAAAACCCTGAAATAACGCAGAACATGTGATAGCTTGCGCAAACAAACTCAATAAAGATGGCAGTGGTGGGATTTGAACCCACGCCTCCTTAGAGACTGGAGCCTAAATCCAGCGCCTTAGACCGCTCGGCCACACTACCCAGCTCTGGCAAAATATTCACACTTTCTCATCAGTTACCTAGAGCGTCTGCACTTCCTTGTATTTTAGTCTTCTTTTTCATTTTCTTCTTTAAAATCTTTATGTATCTCATGTTGCTCTTGCGTCCTTCATCTTTTTTTGATTCTCTTTTTAAAAATCTTAATTTATCTGATGTTGCTCTTTCTTCCATCGTATAAACTTAGAATTAGTTTCTGCTTTTATGTCTGAAGCAGATTGAATTAGAAAAACACGGCAGATAATTGCAATAACAGACGTGGGAATTAGGGTAAAGGCTGGATTCCCTTTATTTGTCCGGTGTCCTTGGTGGCCTTGTTTGAAATTACATTACAGTTTTCTGTTGAGAAAAAGTTGCAGCGTTGGACTTTGAACCCACACCTCCGAAAGACTGGGTCCTTAAATCCAGTTCTCTGGACAGCTCGGCCACAGTTCCCACTGTTAAAATGGACTGCTTGATCGTCGCACAGACCATCACAACTTTCCTTTTTTCCAATCAAGGAATTGACATGAACAACCACCAGTAGGAGGTGCAATTGCCAGCGCGGGGGCACAGGACTTGGTGGCTGGTTGGTTAAGGCGATGGACTACACTATTGAGTTGGAACCCCATCCGTGACACACAACATTGCTTCTTTTCTCCCTTGCATGGCCCTGCATGAAAGTAAAAACGCTGAAATAAAGCAGAACATGTGATAGCTTGCGCAAACAAACTCAATAAAGATGGCAGTGGTGGGATTTGAACCCACGCCTCCTTAGAGACTGGAGCCTAAATCCAGCGCCTTAGACCGCTCGGCCACACTACCCAGCTCTGGCAAGATTTCCACACTTTCTTGTCAGTTACCTAGAGCGTCTGTACTTCCTTGAATTTTAGTCTTCTTTTTCATTTTCTTCTTTAAAATCTTTATGTATCTCATGTTGCTCTTGCGTCCTTCATCTTTTTTTGATTCTCTTTTTAAAAATCTTAATTTATCTGATGTTGCTCTTTCTTCCATCGTATAAACTTAGAATTCGTTTCTGCTTTTATGTCTGAAGCAGATTGAATTAGAAAAACACGGCAGATAATTGCAATAACAGACGTGGGAATTAGGGTAAAGGCTGGATTCCCTTTATTTGTCCGGTGTCCTTGGTGGCCTTGTTTGAAATTACATTACAGTTTTCTGTTGAGAAAATGTTGCAGCGGTGGACTTTGAACCGACACCTCCGAAAGACTGGGTCCTTAAATCCAGTTCTCTGGACAGCTCGGCCACAGTTCCCACTGTTAATATGGACTGCTTGGTCGTCGCACAGACCATCACAACTTTCCTTTTTTCCAATCAAGGAATTGACATGAACAACCACCAGTAGGAGGTGCAATTGCCAGCGCGGGGGCACAGGACTTGGTGGCTGGTTGGTTAAGGCGATGGACTACACTATTGAGTTGGAACCCCATCCGTGACACACAACATTGCTTCTTTTCTCCCTTGCATGGCCCTGCATGAAAGTAAAAACGCTGAAATAAAGCAGAACATGTGATAGCTTGCGCAAACAAACTCAATAAAGATGGCAGTGGTGGGATTTGAACCCACGCCTCCTTAGAGACTGGAGCCTAAATCCAGCGCCTTAGACCGCTCGGCCACACTACCCAGCTCTGGCAAGATTTCCACACTTTCTTGTCAGTTACCTAGAGCGTCTGTACTTCCTTGAATTTTAGTCTTCTTTTTCATTTTCTTCTTTAAAATCTTTATGTATCTCATGTTGCTCTTGCGTCCTTCATCTTTTTTTGATTCTCTTTTTAAAAATCTTAATTTATCTGATGTTGCTCTTTCTTCCATCGTATAAACTTAGAATTCGTTTCTGCTTTTATGTCTGAAGCAGATTGAATTAGAAAAACACGGCAGATAATTGCAATAACAGACGTGGGAATTAGGGTAAAGGCTGGATTCCCTTTATTTGTCCGGTGTCCTTGGTGGCCTTGTTTGAAATTACATTACAGTTTTCTGTTGAGAAAATGTTGCAGCGGTGGACTTTGAACCGACACCTCCGAAAGACTGGGTCCTTAAATCCAGTTCTCTGGACAGCTCGGCCACAGTTCCCACTGTTAATATGGACTGCTTGGTCGTCGCACAGACCATCACAACTTTCCTTTTTTCCAATCAAGGAATTGACATGAACAACCACCAGTAGGAGGTGCAATTGCCAGCGCGGGGGCACAGGACTTGGTGGCTGGTTGGTTAAGGCGATGGATTACACTATTGAGTTGGAACCCCATCCGTGACACACAACATTGCTTCTTTTCTCCCTTGCATGGCCCTGCATGAAAGTAAAAACGCTGAAATAAAGCAGAACATGTGATAGCTTGCGCAAACAAACTCAATAAAGATGGCTGCGGTGGGATTTGAACCCACGCCTCCTTAGAGACTGGAGCCTAAATCCAGCGCCTTAGACCGCTCGGCCACACTACCCAGCTCTGGCAAGATTTCCACACTTTCTTGTCAGTTACCTAGAGCGTCTGTACTTCCTTGAATTTTAGTCTTCTTTTTCATTTTCTTCTTTAAAATCTTTATGTATCTCATGTTGCTCTTGCGTCCTTCATCTTTTTTTGATTCTCTTTTTAAAAATCTTAATTTATCTGATGTTGCTCTTTCTTCCATCGTATAAACTTAGAATTCGTTTCTGCTTTTATGTCTGTAGCAGATTGAATTAGAAAAACACGGCAGATAATTGCAATAACAGACGTGGGAATTAGGGTAAAG
Organism: Oncorhynchus mykiss; assembly: GCF_013265735.2. Lineage (NCBI taxonomy): Eukaryota > Metazoa > Chordata > Actinopteri > Salmoniformes > Salmonidae > Oncorhynchus > Oncorhynchus mykiss. The sequence goes on along the minus strand of NW_023493848.1, from coordinate 92,145 downwards.
GCTGGATTCCCTTTATTTTCCGGTGTCCTTGGTGGCCTTGTTTGAAATTACATTACAGTTTTCTGTTTTCTGTTGAGAAAAACTTGCAGCGGTGGACTTTGAACCGACACCTCCGAAAGACTGGGTCCTTAAATCCAGTTCTCTGGACAGCTTGGCCACAGTACCCACTGTTAAAATGGACTGCTGGGTCGTCCCACAGACCATCACAACTTTCCTTTTTTCCAATCAAGGATTTGACGTGAACAACCACCGGTAGGAGGTGCAACTGCCACCGCGGGGGCACAGGACTTGGTGGCTGGTTGGTTAAGGCGAAGGACTACACTATTGAGTTGGAACCCCATCCGTGACACACATCATTGCTTCTTTTCTCCCTTGCATGGTCGACATGAAAGTAAAAACCCTGAAATAACGCAGAACATGTGATAGCTTGCGCAAACAAACTCAATAAAGATGGCAGTGGTGGGATTTGAACCCACGCCTCCTTAGAGACTGGAGCCTAAATCCAGCGCCTTAGACCGCTCGGCCACACTACCCAGCTCTGGCAAAATATTCACACTTTCTCATCAGTTACCTAGAGCGTCTGCACTTCCTTGTATTTTAGTCTTCTTTTTCATTTTCTTCTTTAAAATCTTTATGTATCTCATGTTGCTCTTGCGTCCTTCATCTTTTTTTGATTCTCTTTTTAAAAATCTTAATTTATCTGATGTTGCTCTTTCTTCCATCGTATAAACTTAGAATTAGTTTCTGCTTTTATGTCTGAAGCAGATTGAATTAGAAAAACACGGCAGATAATTGCAATAACAGACGTGGGAATTAGGGTAAAGGCTGGATTCCCTTTATTTGTCCGGTGTCCTTGGTGGCCTTGTTTGAAATTACATTACAGTTTTCTGTTGAGAAAAAGTTGCAGCGTTGGACTTTGAACCCACACCTCCGAAAGACTGGGTCCTTAAATCCAGTTCTCTGGACAGCTCGGCCACAGTTCCCACTGTTAAAATGGACTGCTTGATCGTCGCACAGACCATCACAACTTTCCTTTTTTCCAATCAAGGATTTGACGTGAACAACCACCGGTAGGAGGTGCAACTGCCACCGTGGGGGCACAGGACTTGGTGGCTGGTTGGTTAAGGCGATGGACTACACTATTGAGTTGGAACCCCATCCGTGACACACAACATTGCTTCTTTTCTCCCTTGCATGGCCCTGCATGAAAGTAAAAACGCTGAAATAAAGCAGAACATGTGATAGCTTGCGCAAACAAACTCAATAAAGATGGCAGTGGTGGGATTTGAACCCACGCCTCCTTAGAGACTGGAGCCTAAATCCAGCGCCTTAGACCACTCGGCCACACTACCCAACTCCGGCAAAACATTCACACTTTCTCGTCAGTTACCTAGAGCGTCTGCACTCCCTTGTATTTCAGTCTTCTTTTTAATTTTCTTCTTTAAAATCTTTATGTATCTCATGTTGCTCTTGCGTCCTTCATCTTTTTTTGATTCTCTTTCTAAAAATCTTAATTTATCTGATGTTGCTCTTTCTTTCATCGTATAAACTTAGAATTAGTTTCTGCTTTTATGTCTGAAGCAGATTGAATTAGAAAAACACGGCAGATAATAGCAATAATAGACGTGGGAATTAGGGTAAAGGCTGGATTCCCTTTATTTGTCCGGTGTCCTTGGTGGCCTTGTTTGAAATTACATTACAGTTTTCTGTTGAGAAAAAGTTGTAGTGGTGGACTTTGAACCGACACCTCCGAAAGACTGGGTCCTTAAATCCAGTTCTCTGGACAGCTCGGCCACAGTTCCCACTGTTAAAATGGACTGCTTGATCGTCGCACAGACCATCACAACTTTCCTTTTTTCCAATCAAGGATTTGACGTGAACAACCACCGGTAGGAGGTGCAACTGCCACCGTGGGGGCACAGGACTTGGTGGCTGGTTGGTTAAGGCGATGGACTACACTATTGAGTTGGAACCCCATCCGTGACACACAACATTGCTTCTTTTCTCCCTTGCATGGCCCTGCATGAAAGTAAAAACGCTGAAATAAAGCAGAACATGTACAGAACATGATAGCTTGCGCAAACAAACTCAATAAAGATGGCAGTGGTGGGATTTGAACCCACGCCTCCTTAGAGACTGGAGCCTAAATCCAGCGCCTTAGACCACTCGGCCACACTACCCAACTCCGGCAAAACATTCACACTTTCTCGTCAGTTACCTAGAGCGTCTGCACTCCCTTGTATTTCAGTCTTCTTTTTAATTTTCTTCTTTAAAATCTTTATGTATCTCATGTTGCTCTTGCGTCCTTCATCTTTTTTTGATTCTCTTTCTAAAAATCTTAATTTATCTGATGTTGCTCTTTCTTCCATCGTATAAACTTAGAATTAGTTTCTGCTTTTATGTCTGAAGCAGATTGAATTAGAAAAACACGGCAGATAATTGCAATAATAGACGTGGGAATGAGGGTAAAGGCTGGATTCCCTTTATTTTCCGGTGTCCTTGGTGGCCTTGTTTGAAATTACATTACAGTATTCTGTTGAGAAAAAGTTGCAGTGGTGGACTTTGAACCGACACCTCTGAAAGACTGGGTCCTTAAATCCAGTTCTCTGGACAGCTTGGCCACAGTTCCCACTGTTAAAATAGACTGCTTGGTCATCGCACAGACCATCACAACTTTCCTTTTTTCCAATCAAGGATTTGACGTGAACAACTACCGGTAGGAGGTGCAACTGCCACCGTGGGGGCACAGGACTTGGTGGCTGGTTGGTTAAGGTGATGGACTACACTATTGAGTTGGAACCCCATCCGTGACACACAACATTGCTTCTTTTCTCCCTTGCATGGCCCTGCATGAAAGTAAAAACACTGAAATAAAGCAGAACATGTGATAGCTTGCGCAAACAAACTCAATAAAGATGGCAGTGGTGGGATTTGAACCCACGCCTCCTTAGAGACTGGAGCCTTAATCCAGTGCCTTAGACCGCTCAGCCACACTACCCAGCTCTGGCACGATTTCCAAACTTTCTCGTAAGTTACCTAGAGCGTCTGCACTTCCTTGTATTTTAGTCTTCTTTTTCATTTTCTTCTTTAAAATCTTTATGTATCTCATGTTGCGCTTGCGTCCTTCATCTTTTTTTGATTCTCTTTCTAAAAATCTTAATTTATCTGATGTTGCTCTTTCTTTCATCGTATAAACTTAGAATTGGTTTCTGTTTTTATGTCTGAAGCAGATTGAATTAGAAAAAAACGGCAGATGATAGCAATAATAGACGTGGGAATTAGGGTAAAGGCTGGATTCCCTTTATTTGTCCGGTGTCCTTGGTGGCCTTGTTTGAAATTACATTACAGTTTTCTGTTGAGAAAAAGTTGTAGTGGTGGACTTTGAACCGACACCTCTGAAAGACTGGGTCCTTAAATCCAGTTCTCTGGACAGCTCGCCCACAGTACCAACTGTTAAAATGGACTGCTGGGTCGTCCCACAGACCATCACAACTTTCCTTTTTTCCAATCAAGGATTTGACGTGAACAACCACCGGTAGGAGGTGCAACTGCCACCGTGAGAGAACAGGACTTGGTGGCTGGTTGGTTAAGGCGATGGACTACACTATTGAGTTGGAACCCCATCCGCACAACATTGATTATTTTCTCCCTTGCACGGCCCTGCATGAAAGTAAAAACGCTGAAATAATGCAGAACATGTGATAGCTTGCGCATACAAACTCAATAAAGATGGCAGTGGATGGATTTGAACCCACGCCTCCTTAGTGACTGGAGCCTTAATCCAGCGCCTTAGACCGCACGGCCACACTACCCAGCTCTGGCAAAATATTCACACTTTCTCGTCAGTTACCTAGAGCGTCTGCACTCCCTTGTATTTCAGTCTTCTTTTTAATTTTCTTCTTTAAAATCTTTATGTATCTCATGTTGCTCTTGCGTCCTTCATCTTTTTTTGATTCTCTTTCTAAAAATCTTAATTTATCTGATGTTGCTCTTTCTTCCATCTTGTAAACTTAGAATTAGTTTCTGCTTTTATGTCTGAAGCAGATTGAATTAGAAAAACACGGCAGATAATTGCAATAACAGACCTGGGAATTAGGGTAAAGGCTGGATTCCCTTTATTTGTCCGGTGTCCTTGGTCCTTGATTTGAACCCACGCCTCCTTAGAGACTGGAGCCTTAATCCAGCGCCTTAGACCGCTCGGCCACACTACCCAGCTCTACTTCAGGTTTTCACACTTTCTCGTCAGTTACCCAGAGCGTCTGCACTCCCTTGTATTTTAGTCTTCTTTTTCATTTTCTTCTTTAAAATCTTTATGTATCTCATGTTGCTCTTGCGTCCTTCATCTTTTTTTGATTCTCTTTCTAAAAATCTTAATTTATCTGATGTTGCTCTTTCTTTCATCGTATAAACTTAGAATTAGTTTCTGCTTTTATGTCTGAAGCAGATTGAATTAGAAAAACACGGCAGATAATTGCAATAATAGACGTGGGAATTAGGGTAAAGGCTGGATTCCCTTTATTTGTCCGGTGTCCTTGGTGGCCTTGTTTGAAATTACATTACAGTTTTCTGTTGAGAAAAAGTTGCAGTGGTGGACTTTGAACCGACACCTCTGAAAGACTGGGTCCTTAAATCCAGTTCTCTGGAC
>NW_023493848.1:0-82500 GCF_013265735.2 Oncorhynchus mykiss | reverse complement strand
TATCTCATGTTGCTCTTGCGTCCTTCATCTTTTTTTGATTCTCTTTCTAAAAATGTTAATTTATCTGATGTTGCTCTTTCTTTCATCGTATAAACTGAGAATTAGTTTCTGCTTTTATATCTGAAGCAGATTGAATTAGAAAAACATGGCAGATAATTGCAATAACAGACGTGGGAATTAGGGTAAAGGCTGGATTCCCTTTATTTGTCCGGTGTCCTTGGTGGCCTTGTTTGAAATGACATTACAGTTTTCTGTTGAGAAAAAGTTGCAGCGGTGGACTTTGAACCGACACCTCCGAAAGACTGGGTCCTTAAATCCAGTTCTCTGGACAGCTCGGCCACAGTTCCCACTGTTAAAATGGACTGCTTGGTCGTCGCACAGACCATCACAACTTTCCTTTTTTCCAATCAAGGATTTGACGTGAACAACCACCGGTAGGAGGTGCAACTGCCACTGCGGGGGCACAGGATTTGGTGGCTAATTGGTTAAGGCGATGGACTACACTATTGAGTCGGATCCCCATCCGTGACACACAACATTGCTTATTTTCTCCCTTGCATGGCCCTGCATGAAAGTAAAAACTCTGAAATAAAGCAGAACATGTGATAGCTTGCGCAAACAAACTCAATAAAGATGGCAGTGGTGGGATTTGAACCCACGCCTCCTTAGAGACTGGAGCCTTAATCCAGCGCCTTAGACCGCTCAGCCACACTACCCAGCTGTGGCAAAATATTCACACTTTCTCGTCAGTTACCTAGAGCGTCTGCACTCCCTTGTATTTCAGTCTTCTTTTTCATTTTCTTCTTTAAAATCTTTATGTATCTCATGTTGCTCTTGCGTCCTTCATCTTTTTTTTATTCTCTTTCTAAAAATGTTAATTTATCTGATGTTGCTCTTTCTTTCATGGTATAAACTTAGAATTAGTTTCTGCTTTTATGTCTGAAGCAGATTGACTTAGAAAAACACGGCAGATAATTGCAATAACAGACGTGGGAATGAGGGTAAAGGCTGGATTCCCTTTATTTGTCCGGTGTCCTTGGTGGCCTTGTTTGAAATTACATTACAGTTTTCTGTTGAGAAAAAGTTGCAGCGGTGGACTTTGAACCGACACCTCCGAAAGACTGGGTCCTTAAATCCAGTTCTCTGGACAGCTCGGCCACAGTACCAACTGTTAAAATGGACTGCTGGGTCGTCCCACAGACCATCACAACTTTCCTTTTTTCCAATCAAGGATTTGACGTGAACAACCACCGGTAGGAGGTGCAACTGCCACCGCGGGGGCACAGGACTTGGTGGATGGTTGGTTAAGGCGATGGACTACACTATCGAGTTGGAACCCAATCCGTGACACACAACATTGCTTCTTTTCTCCCTTGCATGGCCCTGCATGAAAGTAAAACCGCTGAAATAAAGCAGAAAATGTGATAGCTTGCGCAAACAAACTCAATAAAGATGGCAGTGGTGGGATTTGAACCCACGCCTCCTTAGAGACTGGAGCCTTAATCCAGCGCCTTAGACCACTCAGCCACACTACCCAGCTGTGGCAAAATATTCACACTTTCTCGCCAGTTACCTAGAGCGTCTGCACTCCCTTGTAATTCAGTCTTCTTTTTCATTTTCTTCTTTAAAATCTTTATGTATCTCATGTTGCTCTTGCGTCCTTCATCTTTTTTTGATTCTCTTTCTAAAAATGTTAATTTATCTGATGTTGCTCTTTCTTTCATGGTATAAACTTAGAATTAGTTTCTGCTTTTATGTCTGAAGCAGATTGAATTAGAAAAACACGGCAGATAATTGCAATAACAGACGTGGGAATGAGGGTAAAGGCTGGATTCCCTTTATTTGTCCGGTGTCCTTGGTGGCCTTGTTTGAAATTACATTACAGTTTTCTGTTGAGAAAAAGTTGCAGCGGTGGACTTTGAACCGACACCTCCGAAAGACTGGGTCCTTAAATCCAGTTCTCTGGACAGCTCGGCCACAGTACCAACTGTTAAAATGGACTGCTGGGTCGTCCCACAGACCATCACAACTTTCCTTTTTTCCAATCAAGGATTTGACGTGAACAACCACCGGTAGGAGGTGCAACTGCCACCGCGGGGGCACAGGACTTGGTGGATGGTTGGTTAAGGCGATGGACTACACTATCGAGTTGGAACCCAATCCGTGACACACAACATTGCTTCTTTTCTCCCTTGCATGGCCCTGCATGAAAGTAAAACCGCTGAAATAAAGCAGAAAATGTGATAGCTTGCGCAAACAAACTCAATAAAGATGGCAGTGGTGGGATTTGAACCCATGCCTCCTTAGAGACTGGAGCCTTAATCCAGCGCCTTAGACCGCTCGGCCACACTACCCAGCTGTGGCAAAATATTCACACTTTCTCGTCAGTTACCTAGAAAGTCTGCACTCCCTTGTATTTCAGTCTTCTTTTTCATTTTCTTCTTTAAAATCTTTATGTATCTCATGTTGCTCTTGCGTCCTTCATCTTTTTTTGATTCTCTTTCTAAAAATGTTAATTTATCTGATGTTGCTCTTTCTTTCATCGTATAAACTGAGAATTAGTTTCTGCTTTTATATCTGAAGCAGATTGAATTAGAAAAACATGGCAGATAATTGCAATAACAGACGTGGGAATTAGGGTAAAGGCTGGATTCCCTTTATTTGTCCGGTGTCCTTGGTGGCCTTGTTTGAAATGACATTACAGTTTTCTGTTGAGAAAAAGTTGCAGCGGTGGACTTTGAACCGACACCTCCGAAAGACTGGGTCCTTAAATCCAGTTCTCTGGACAGCTCGGCCACAGTTCCCACTGTTAAAATGGACTGCTTGGTCGTCGCACAGACCATCACAACTTTCCTTTTTTCCAATCAAGGATTTGACGTGAACAACCACCGGTAGGAGGTGCAACTGCCACTGCGGGGGCACAGGATTTGGTGGCTAATTTGGTTAAGGCGATGGACTACACTATTGAGTCGGATCCCCATCCGTGACACACAACATTGCTTATTTTCTCCCTTGCATGGCCCTGCATGAAAGTAAAAACTCTGAAATAAAGCAGAACATGTGATAGCTTGCGCAAACAAACTCAATAAAGATGGCAGTGGTGGGATTTGAACCCACGCCTCCTTAGAGACTGGAGCCTTAATCCAGCGCCTTAGACCGCTCGGCCACACTACCCAGCTGTGGCAAAATATTCACACTTTCTCGTCAGTTACCTAGAGCGTCTGCACTCCCTTGTATTTCAGTCTTCTTTTTCATTTTCTTCTTTAAAATCTTTATGTATCTCATGTTGCTCTTGCGTCCTTCATCTTTTTTTGATTCTCTTTCTAAAAATGTTAATTTATCTGATGTTGCTCTTTCTTTCATCGTATAAACTTAGAATTAGTTTCTGCTTTTATGTCTGAAGCAGATTGAATTAGAAAAACACGGCAGATAATTGCAATAACAGACGTGGGAATGAGGGTAAAGGCTGGATTCCCTTTATTTGTCCGGTGTCCTTGGTGGCCTTGTTTGAAATTACATTACAGTTTTCTGTTGAGAAAAAGTTGCAGCGGTGGACTTTGAACCGACACCTCCGAAAGACTGGGTCCTTAAATCCAGTTCTCTGGACAGCTCGGCCACAGTTCCCACTGTTAAAATGGACTGCTTGGTCGTCGCACAGACCATCACAACTTTCCTTTTTTCCAATCAAGGATTTGACGTGAACAACCACCGGTAGGAGGTGCAACTGCCACTGCGGGGGCACAGGATTTGGTGGCTAATTGGTTAAGGCGATGGACTACACTATTGAGTCGGATCCCCATCCGTGACACACAACATTGCTTATTTTCTCCCTTGCATGGCCCTGCATGAAAGTAAAAACTCTGAAATAAAGCAGAGCATGTGATAGCTTGCGCAAACAAACTCAATAAAGATGGCAGTGGTGGGATTTGAACCCACGCCTCCTTAGAGACTAGAGCCTTAATCCAGCGCCTTAGACCGCTCGGCCACACTACCCAGCTGTGGCAAAATATTCACACTTTCTCGTCAGTTACCTAGAGCGTCTGCACTCCCTTGTATTTCAGTCTTCTTTTTCATTTTCTTCTTTAAAATCTTTATGTATCTCATGTTGCTCTTGCGTCCTTCATCTTTTTTTGATTCTCTTTCTAAAAATGTTAATTTATCTGATGTTGCTCTTTCTTTCATGGTATAAACTTAGAATTAGTTTCTGCTTTTATGTCTGAAGCAGATTGACTTAGAAAAACACGGCAGATAATTGCAATAACAGACGTGGGAATGAGGGTAAAGGCTGGATTCCCTTTATTTGTCCGGTGTCCTTGGTGGCCTTGTTTGAAATTACATTACAGTTTTCTGTTGAGAAAAAGTTGCAGCGGTGGACTTTGAACCGACACCTCCGAAAGACTGGGTCCTTAAATCCAGTTCTCTGGACAGCTCGGCCACAGTACCAACTGTTAAAATGGACTGCTGGGTCGTCCCACAGACCATCACAACTTTCCTTTTTTCCAATCAAGGATTTGACGTGAACAACCACCGGTAGGAGGTGCAACTGCCACCGCGGGGGCACAGGACTTGGTGGATGGTTGGTTAAGGCGATGGACTACACTATCGAGTTGGAACCCAATCCGTGACACACAACATTGCTTCTTTTCTCCCTTGCATGGCCCTGCATGAAAGTAAAACCGCTGAAATAAAGCAGAAAATGTGATAGCTTGCGCAAACAAACTCAATAAAGATGGCAGTGGTGGGATTTGAACCCACGCCTCCTTAGAGACTGGAGCCTTAATCCAGCGCCTTAGACCACTCAGCCACACTACCCAGCTGTGGCAAAATATTCACACTTTCTCGCCAGTTACCTAGAGCGTCTGCACTCCCTTGTAATTCAGTCTTCTTTTTCATTTTCTTCTTTAAAATCTTTATGTATCTCATGTTGCTCTTGCGTCCTTCATCTTTTTTTGATTCTCTTTCTAAAAATGTTAATTTATCTGATGTTGCTCTTTCTTTCATGGTATAAACTTAGAATTAGTTTCTGCTTTTATGTCTGAAGCAGATTGAATTAGAAAAACACGGCAGATAATTGCAATAACAGACGTGGGAATGAGGGTAAAGGCTGGATTCCCTTTATTTGTCCGGTGTCCTTGGTGGCCTTGTTTGAAATTACATTACAGTTTTCTGTTGAGAAAAAGTTGCAGCGGTGGACTTTGAACCGACACCTCCGAAAGACTGGGTCCTTAAATCCAGTTCTCTGGACAGCTCGGCCACAGTACCAACTGTTAAAATGGACTGCTGGGTCGTCCCACAGACCATCACAACTTTCCTTTTTTCCAATCAAGGATTTGACGTGAACAACCACCGGTAGGAGGTGCAACTGCCACCGCGGGGGCACAGGACTTGGTGGATGGTTGGTTAAGGCGATGGACTACACTATCGAGTTGGAACCCAATCCGTGACACACAACATTGCTTCTTTTCTCCCTTGCATGGCCCTGCATGAAAGTAAAACCGCTGAAATAAAGCAGAAAATGTGATAGCTTGCGCAAACAAACTCAATAAAGATGGCAGTGGTGGGATTTGAACCCATGCCTCCTTAGAGACTGGAGCCTTAATCCAGCGCCTTAGACCGCTCGGCCACACTACCCAGCTGTGGCAAAATATTCACACTTTCTCGTCAGTTACCTAGAAAGTCTGCACTCCCTTGTATTTCAGTCTTCTTTTTCATTTTCTTCTTTAAAATCTTTATGTATCTCATGTTGCTCTTGCGTCCTTCATCTTTTTTTGATTCTCTTTCTAAAAATGTTAATTTATCTGATGTTGCTCTTTCTTTCATCGTATAAACTGAGAATTAGTTTCTGCTTTTATATCTGAAGCAGATTGAATTAGAAAAACATGGCAGATAATTGCAATAACAGACGTGGGAATTAGGGTAAAGGCTGGATTCCCTTTATTTGTCCGGTGTCCTTGGTGGCCTTGTTTGAAATGACATTACAGTTTTCTGTTGAGAAAAAGTTGCAGCGGTGGACTTTGAACCGACACCTCCGAAAGACTGGGTCCTTAAATCCAGTTCTCTGGACAGCTCGGCCACAGTTCCCACTGTTAAAATGGACTGCTTGGTCGTCGCACAGACCATCACAACTTTCCTTTTTTCCAATCAAGGATTTGACGTGAACAACCACCGGTAGGAGGTGCAACTGCCACTGCGGGGGCACAGGATTTGGTGGCTAATTTGGTTAAGGCGATGGACTACACTATTGAGTCGGATCCCCATCCGTGACACACAACATTGCTTATTTTCTCCCTTGCATGGCCCTGCATGAAAGTAAAAACTCTGAAATAAAGCAGAACATGTGATAGCTTGCGCAAACAAACTCAATAAAGATGGCAGTGGTGGGATTTGAACCCACGCCTCCTTAGAGACTGGAGCCTTAATCCAGCGCCTTAGACCGCTCGGCCACACTACCCAGCTGTGGCAAAATATTCACACTTTCTCGTCAGTTACCTAGAGCGTCTGCACTCCCTTGTATTTCAGTCTTCTTTTTCATTTTCTTCTTTAAAATCTTTATGTATCTCATGTTGCTCTTGCGTCCTTCATCTTTTTTTGATTCTCTTTCTAAAAATGTTAATTTATCTGATGTTGCTCTTTCTTTCATCGTATAAACTTAGAATTAGTTTCTGCTTTTATGTCTGAAGCAGATTGAATTAGAAAAACACGGCAGATAATTGCAATAACAGACGTGGGAATGAGGGTAAAGGCTGGATTCCCTTTATTTGTCCGGTGTCCTTGGTGGCCTTGTTTGAAATTACATTACAGTTTTCTGTTGAGAAAAAGTTGCAGCGGTGGACTTTGAACCGACACCTCCGAAAGACTGGGTCCTTAAATCCAGTTCTCTGGACAGCTCGGCCACAGTTCCCACTGTTAAAATGGACTGCTTGGTCGTCGCACAGACCATCACAACTTTCCTTTTTTCCAATCAAGGATTTGACGTGAACAACCACCGGTAGGAGGTGCAACTGCCACTGCGGGGGCACAGGATTTGGTGGCTAATTGGTTAAGGCGATGGACTACACTATTGAGTCGGATCCCCATCCGTGACACACAACATTGCTTATTTTCTCCCTTGCATGGCCCTGCATGAAAGTAAAAACTCTGAAATAAAGCAGAGCATGTGATAGCTTGCGCAAACAAACTCAATAAAGATGGCAGTGGTGGGATTTGAACCCACGCCTCCTTAGAGACTGGAGCCTTAATCCAGCGCCTTAGACCGCTCGGCCACACTACCCAGCTGTGGCAAAATATTCACACTTTCTCGTCAGTTACCTAGAGCGTCTGCACTCCCTTGTATTTCAGTCTTCTTTTTCATTTTCTTCTTTAAAATCTTTATGTATCTCATGTTGCTCTTGCGTCCTTCATCTTTTTTTGATTCTCTTTCTAAAAATGTTAATTTATCTGATGTTGCTCTTTCTTTCATGGTATAAACTTAGAATTAGTTTCTGCTTTTATGTCTGAAGCAGATTGAATTAGAAAAACACGGCAGATAATTGCAATAACAGACGTGGGAATGAGGGTAAAGGCTGGATTCCCTTTATTTGTCCGGTGTCCTTGGTGGCCTTGTTTGAAATTACATTACAGTTTTCTGTTGAGAAAAAGTTGCAGCGGTGGACTTTGAACCGACACCTCCGAAAGACTGGGTCCTTAAATCCAGTTCTCTGGACAGCTCGGCCACAGTACCAACTGTTAAAATGGACTGCTGGGTCGTCCCACAGACCATCACAACTTTCCTTTTTTCCAATCAAGGATTTGACGTGAACAACCACCGGTAGGAGGTGCAACTGCCACCGCGGGGGCACAGGACTTGGTGGATGGTTGGTTAAGGCGATGGACTACACTATCGAGTTGGAACCCAATCCGTGACACACAACATTGCTTCTTTTCTCCCTTGCATGGCCCTGCATGAAAGTAAAACCGCTGAAATAAAGCAGAAAATGTGATAGCTTGCGCAAACAAACTCAATAAAGATGGCAGTGGTGGGATTTGAACCCATGCCTCCTTAGAGACTGGAGCCTTAATCCAGCGCCTTAGACCGCTCGGCCACACTACCCAGCTGTGGCAAAATATTCACACTTTCTCGTCAGTTACCTAGAAAGTCTGCACTCCCTTGTATTTCAGTCTTCTTTTTCATTTTCTTCTTTAAAATCTTTATGTATCTCATGTTGCTCTTGCGTCCTTCATCTTTTTTTGATTCTCTTTCTAAAAATGTTAATTTATCTGATGTTGCTCTTTCTTTCATCGTATAAACTGAGAATTAGTTTCTGCTTTTATATCTGAAGCAGATTGAATTAGAAAAACATGGCAGATAATTGCAATAACAGACGTGGGAATTAGGGTAAAGGCTGGATTCCCTTTATTTGTCCGGTGTCCTTGGTGGCCTTGTTTGAAATGACATTACAGTTTTCTGTTGAGAAAAAGTTGCAGCGGTGGACTTTGAACCGACACCTCCGAAAGACTGGGTCCTTAAATCCAGTTCTCTGGACAGCTCGGCCACAGTTCCCACTGTTAAAATGGACTGCTTGGTCGTCGCACAGACCATCACAACTTTCCTTTTTTCCAATCAAGGATTTGACGTGAACAACCACCGGTAGGAGGTGCAACTGCCACTGCGGGGGCACAGGATTTGGTGGCTAATTGGTTAAGGCGATGGACTACACTATTGAGTCGGATCCCCATCCGTGACACACAACATTGCTTATTTTCTCCCTTGCATGGCCCTGCATGAAAGTAAAAACTCTGAAATAAAGCAGAACATGTGATAGCTTGCGCAAACAAACTCAATAAAGATGGCAGTGGTGGGATTTGAACCCACGCCTCCTTAGAGACTGGAGCCTTAATCCAGCGCCTTAGACCGCTCGGCCACACTACCCAGCTGTGGCAAAATATTCACACTTTCTCGTCAGTTACCTAGAGCGTCTGAACTCCCTTGTATTTCAGTCTTCTTTTTCATTTTCTTCTTTAAAATCTTTATGTATCTCATGTTGCTCTTGCGTCCTTCATCTTTTTTTGATTCTCTTTCTAAAAATGTTAATTTATCTGATGTTGCTCTTTCTTTCATCGTATAAACTTAGAATTAGTTTCTGCTTTTATGTCTGAAGCAGATTGAATTAGAAAAACACGGCAGATAATTGCAATAACAGACGTGGGAATGAGGGTAAAGGCTGGATTCCCTTTATTTGTCCGGTGTCCTTGGTGGCCTTGTTTGAAATTACATTACAGTTTTCTGTTGAGAAAAAGTTGCAGCGGTGGACTTTGAACCGACACCTCCGAAAGACTGGGTCCTTAAATCCAGTTCTCTGGACAGCTCGGCCACAGTTCCCACTGTTAAAATGGACTGCTTGGTCGTCGCACAGACCATCACAACTTTCCTTTTTTCCAATCAAGGATTTGACGTGAACAACCACCGGTAGGAGGTGCAACTGCCACTGCGGGGGCACAGGATTTGGTGGCTAATTGGTTAAGGCGATGGACTACACTATTGAGTCGGATCCCCATCCGTGACACACAACATTGCTTATTTTCTCCCTTGCATGGCCCTGCATGAAAGTAAAAACTCTGAAATAAAGCAGAGCATGTGATAGCTTGCGCAAACAAACTCAATAACGATGGCAGTGGTGGGATTTGAACCCACGCCTCCTTAGAGACTGGAGCCTTAATCCAGCGCCTTAGACCGCTCGGCCACACTACCCAGCTGTGGCAAAATATTCACACTTTCTCGTCAGTTACCTAGAGCGTCTGCACTCCCTTGTATTTCAGTCTTCTTTTTCATTTTCTTCTTTAAAATCTTTATGTATCTCATGTTGCTCTTGCGTCCTTCATCTTTTTTTGATTCTCTTTCTAAAAATGTTAATTTATCTGATGTTGCTCTTTCTTTCATGGTATAAACTTAGAATTAGTTTCTGCTTTTATGTCTGAAGCAGATTGAATTAGAAAAACACGGCAGATAATTGCAATAACAGACGTGGGAATGAGGGTAAAGGCTGGATTCCCTTTATTTGTCCGGTGTCCTTGGTGGCCTTGTTTGAAATTACATTACAGTTTTCTGTTGAGAAAAAGTTGCAGCGGTGGACTTTGAACCGACACCTCCAAAAGACTGGGTCCTTAAATCCAGTTCTCTGGACAGCTCGGCCACAGTACCAACTGTTAAAATGGACTGCTGGGTCGTCCCACAGACCATCACAACTTTCCTTTTTTCCAATCAAGGATTTGACGTGAACAACCACCGGTAGGAGGTGCAACTGCCACCGTGAGAGCACAGGAGTTGGTGGCTGGTTGGTTAAGGCGATGGACTACACTATTGAGTTGGAACCCCATCCGTGACACACAACATTGCTTCTTTTCTCCCTTGCACGGCCCTGCATGAAAGTAAAAACGCTGAAATAAAGCAGAACATGTGATAGCTTGCGCATACAAACTCAATAAAGATGGCAGTGGTGGGATTTGAACCCACGCCTCCTTAGAGACTGGAGCCTAAATCCAGCGCCTTAGACCGCTCGGCCACACTACCCAGCTCTGGCAAGAGTTCCACACTTTCTCGTCAGTTACCTAGAGCGTCTGCACTCCCTTGTATTTTAGTCTTCTTTTTCATTTTCTTCTTTAAAATCTTTATGTATCTCATGTTGCTCTTGCGTCCTTCATCTTTTTTTGATTCTCTTTCTAAAAATCTTAATTTATCTGATGTTGCTCTTTCTTTCATCGTATAAACTTAGAATTAGTTTCTGCTTTTATGTCTGAAGCAGATTGAATTAGAAAAACACGGCAGATAATAGCAATAACAGACGTGGGAATTAGGGTAAAGGCTGGATTCCCTTTATTTTCCGGTGTCCTTGGTGGCCTTGTTTGAAATTACATTACAGTTTTCTGTTGAGAAAAAGTTGCAGTGGTGGACTTTGAACCGACACCTCCGAAAGACTGGGTCCTTAAATCCAGTTCTCTGGACAGCTCGCCCACAGTACCAACTGTTAAAATGGACTGCTGGGTCGTCCCACAGACCATCACAACTTTCCTTTTTTCCAATCAAGGATTTGACGTGAACAACCACCGGTAGGAGGTGCAACTGCCACCGTGAGAGCACAGGACTTGGTGGCTGGTTGGTTAAGGCGATGGACTACACTATTGAGTTGGAACCCCATCCGTAACACACAACATTGCTTCTTTTCTCCCTTGCACGGCCCTGCATGAAAGTAAAAACGCTGAAATAAAGCTTGCGCATACAAACTCAATAAAGATGGCAGTGGTGGGATTTGAACCCACGCCTCCTTAGAGACTGGAGCCTAAATCCAGCGCCTTAGACCGCTCGGCCACACTACCCAGCTCTGGCAAGAGTTCCACACTTTCTCATCAGTTACCTAGAGCGTCTGCACTCCCTTGTATTTTAGTCTTCTTTTTCATTTTCTTCTTTAAAATCTTTATGTATCTCATGTTGCTCTTGCGTCCTTCATCTTTTTTGGATTCTCTTTCTAAAAATCTTAATTTATCTGATGTTGCTCTTTCTTTCATCGTATAAACTTAGAATTAGTTTCTGCTTTTATGTCTGAAGCAGATTGAATTAGAAAAACATGGCAGATAATTGCAATAACAGACGTGGGAATTAGGGTAAATGCTGGATTCCCTTTATTTGTCCGGTGTCCTTGGTGGCCTTGTTTGAAATGACATTACAGTTTTCTGTTGAGAAAAAGTTAAAGCGGTGGACTTTGAACCGACACCTCCGAAAGACTGGGTCCTTAAATCCAGTTCTCTGGACAGCTCGGCCACAGTACCAACTGTTAAAATGGACTGCTTGGTCGTCGCACAGACCATCACAACTTTCCTTTTTTCCAATCAAGGATTTGACGTGAACAACCACCGGTAGGAGGTGCAACTGCCACTGCGGGGGCACAGGACTTTGTGGCTGGTTGGTTAAGGCGATGGACTACACTATTGAGTCGGATCCCCATCCGTGACACACAACATTGCTTATTTTCTCCCTTGCATGGCCCTGCATGAAAGTAAAAACTCTGAAATAAAGCAGAACATGTGATAGCTTGCGCAAACAAACTCAATAAAGATGGCAGTGGTGGGATTTGAACCCACGCCTCCTTAGAGACTGGAGCCTTAATCCAGCGCCTTAGACCGCTCGGCCACACTACCCAGCTGTGGCAAAATATTCACACTTTCTCGTCAGTTACCTAGAGCGTCTGCACTCCCTTGTATTTCAGTCTTCTTTTTCATTTTCTTCTTTAAAATCTTTATGTATCTCATGTTGTTCTTGCGTCCTTCATCTTTTTTTGATTCTCTTTCTAAAAATGTTAATTTATCTGATGTTGCTCTTTCTTTCATCGTATAAACTGAGAATTAGTTTCTGCTTTTATATCTGAAGCAGATTGAATTAGAAAAACATGGCAGATAATTGCAATAACAGACGTGGGAATTAGGGTAAATGCTGGATTCCCTTTATTTGTCCGGTGTCCTTGGTGGCCTTGTTTGAAATGACATTACAGTTTTCTGTTGAGAAAAAGTTAAAGCGGTGGACTTTGAACCGACACCTCCGAAAGACTGGGTCCTTAAATCCAGTTCTCTGGACAGCTCGGCCACAGTACCAACTGTTAAAATGGACTGCTTGGTCGTCGCACAGACCATCACAACTTTCCTTTTTTCCAATCAAGGATTTGACGTGAACAACCACCGGTAGGAGGTGCAACTGGCACTGCGGGGGCACAGGACTTGGTGGCTGGTTGGTTAAGGCGATGGACTACACTATTGAGTCGGATCCCCATCCGTGACACACAACATTGCTTATTTTCTCCCTTGCATGGCCCTGCATGAAAGTAAAAACTCTGAAATGTGAACATGAGAACATGTGATAGCTTGCGCAAACAAACTCAATAAAGATGGCAGTGGTGGGATTTGAACCCACGCCTCCTTAGAGACTGGAGCCTTAATCTAGCGCCTTAGACCACTCGGCCACACTACCCAGCTCTGGCAAGTTTCCACACTTTCTTGTCAGTTACCTAGAGCGTCTGCACTCCCTTGTATTTTAGTCTTCTTTTTCATTTTCTTCTTTAAAATCTTTATGTATCTCATGTTGCTCTTGCGTCCTTCATCTTTTTTTGATTATCTTTCTAAAAATCTTAATTTATCTGATGTTGCTATTTCTTCCATCGTATACACTTAGAATTAGTTTCTGCTTTCATGTCTGAAGCAGATTGAATTAGAAAAACACGGCAGATAATTGCAATTACAGACGTGGGAATTAGGGTAAAGGCTGGATTCCCTTTATTTGTCCGGTGTCCTTGGTGGCCTTGCTTGAAATTACATTACAGTTTTCTGTTGAGAAAAAGTTGCAACGGTGGACTTTGAACCGACACCTCCGAAAGACTGGGTCCTTAAATCCAGTTCTCTGGACAGCTCGGCCACAGTTCCCACTGTTAAAATTACCTGCTTGGTCGTTGCACAGACCATCACAACTTTCCTTTCTTCCAATCAAGGATTTGACGTGAAACCCCACCTGTAGGAGGTGCAACTGCCACCGCGGGGGCACAGGACTTGGTGGCTGGTTGGTTAAGGCGATGGACTACACTATTGAGTTGGAACCCCATCCGTGACACACAACATTGCTTCTTTTTTCCCTTGCATGGCCCTGCATGAAAGTAAAAACGCTGAAATAAAGCAGAACATGTGATAGCTTGCGCAAACAAACTCAATAAAGATGGCAGTGGTGGGATTTGAACCCACGCCTCCTTAGAGACTGGAGCCTTAATCCAGCGCCTTAGACCGCTCGGCCACACTACCCAGCTCTGGCAAGCTTCCACATTTTCTCGTCAGTTACCTAGAGCGTCTGCACTCCCTTGTATTTTAGTCTGCTTTTTCATTTTCTTCTTTAAAATCTTTATGTATCTCATGTTGCTCTTGCGTCCTTCATCTTTTTTTGATTGTCTTTGTAAAAATCTTAATTTATCTGATGTTGCTCTTTCTTCCATCGTATAAACTTAGAATTAGTTTCTGCTTTTATTTCTGAAGCAGATTGAATTAGAAATACACAGCAGATAATTGCAATAACAGACGTGGGAATTAGGGTAAAGGCTGGATTCCCTTTATTTGTCCAGTGTCCTTGGTGGCCTTGTTTGAAATTACATTACAGTTTTCTGTTGAGAAAATGTTGCAGCGGTGGACTTTGAACCGACACCGCCTTAGACCACTCGGCCACACTACCCAGCTCTGGCAAAATATTCACACTTTCTCGTCAGTTACCTAGAGCGTCTGCACTCCCTTGTATTTTAGTCTTCTTTTTCATTTTCTTCTTTAAAATCTTTATGTATCTCATGTTGCTCTTGCGTCCTTCATCTTTTTTTGATTCTCTTTTTAAAAATCTTAATTTATCTGATGTTGCTCTTTCTTTCATCGTATAAACTTAGAATTAGTTTCTGCTTTTATGTCTGAAGCAGATTGAATTAGAAAAACACGGCAGATAATTGCAATAACAGACGTGGGAATTAGGGTAAAGGCTGGATTCCCTTTATTTGTCCGGTGTCCTTGGTGGCCTTGTTTGAAATGACATTACAGTTTTCTGTTGAGAAAAAGTTGCAGCGGTGGACTTTGAACCGACACCTCCGAAAGACTGGGTCCTTAAATCCAGTTCTCTGGACAGCTCGGCCACAGTTCCCACTGTTAAAATGGACTGCTTGGTCGTCGCACAGACCATCACAACTTTCCTTTTTTCCAATCAAGGATTTGACGTGAACAACCACCGGTAGGAGGTGCAACCTCCACCGTGGGGTCACAGGACTTGGTGGCTGGTTGGTTAAGGCGATGGACTACACTATTGAGTCGGATCCCCATCCGTGACACACAACATTGCTTCTTTTCTCCCTTGCACGGCCCTGCATGAAAGTAAAAACGCTGAAATAAAGCAGAACATGTGATAGCTTGCGCAAACAAACTCAATAAAGATGGCGGGATTTGAACCCACGCCTCCTTAGAGACTGGTGCCTAAATCCAGCGCCTTAGACCACTCGGCCACACTACCCAGCTCCGGAAAAACATTCACACTTTCTCTTCAGTTACCTAGAGCGTCTGCACTTCCTTGTATTTTAGTCTTCTTTTTCATTTTCTTCTTTAAAATCTTTATGTATCTCATGTTGCTCTTGCGTCCTTCATCTTTTTTTGATTATCTTTCTAAAAATCTTAATTTATCTGATGTTGCTCTTTCTTCCATCGTATACACTTAGAATTAGTTTCTGCTTTCATGTCTGAAGCAGATTGAATTAGAAAAACACGGCAGATAATTGCAATTACAGACGTGGGAATTAGGGTAAAGGCTGGATTCCCTTTATTTGTCCGGTGTCCTTGGTGGCCTTGCTTGAAATTACATTACAGTTTTCTGTTGAGAAAAAGTTGCAACGGTGGACTTTGAACCGACACCTCCGAAAGACTGGGTCCTTAAATCCAGTTCTCTGGACAGCTCGGCCACAGTTCCCACTGTTAAAATTACCTGCTTGGTCGTTGCACAGACCATCACAACTTTCCTTTCTTCCAATCAAGGATTTGACGTGAAACCCCACCTGTAGGAGGTGCAACTGCCACCGCGGGGGCACAGGACTTGGTGGCTGGTTGGTTAAGGCGATGGACTACACTATTGAGTTGGAACCCCATCCGTGACACACAACATTGCTTCTTTTTTCCCTTGCATGGCCCTGCATGAAAGTAAAAACGCTGAAATAAAGCAGAACATGTGATAGCTTGCGCAAACAAACTCAATAAAGAAGGCAGTGGTGGGATTTGAACCCACGCCTCCTTAGAGACTGGAGCCTTAATCCAGCGCCTTAGACCGCTCGGCCACACTACCCAGCTCTGGCAAGCTTCCACATTTTCTCGTCAGTTACCTAGAGCGTCTGCACTCCCTTGTATTTTAGTCTGCTTTTTCATTTTCTTCTTTAAAATCTTTATGTATCTCATGTTGCTCTTGCGTCCTTCATCTTTTTTTGATTGTCTTTGTAAAAATCTTAATTTATCTGATGTTGCTCTTTCTTCCATCGTATAAACTTAGAATTAGTTTCTGCTTTTATTTCTGAAGCAGATTGAATTAGAAATACACAGCAGATAATTGCAATAACAGACGTGGGAATTAGGGTAAAGGCTGGATTCCCTTTATTTGTCCAGTGTCCTTGGTGGCCTTGTTTGAAATTACATTACAGTTTTCTGTTGAGAAAATGTTGCAGCGGTGGACTTTGAACCGACACCTCCGAAAGACTGGGTCCTTAAATCCAGTTCTCTGGACAGCTCGGCCACAGTTCCCACTGTTAAAATGGACTGCTTGGTCGTCCCACAGACCATCACAACTTTCCTTTTTTCCAATCAAGGATTTGACGTGAACAACCACTGGTAGGAGGTGCAACTGCCACCGTGAGAGCACAGGACTTGGTGGCTGGTTGGTTAAGGCGATGGACTACACTATTGAGTCGGATCCCCATCCGTGACACACAACATTGCTTATTTTCTCCCTTGCATGGCCCTGCATGAAAGTAAAAACTCTGAAATAAAGCAGAACATGTGATAGCTTGCGCAAACAAACTCAATAAAGATGGCAGTGGTGGGATTTGAACCCACGCCTCCTTAGAGACTGGAGCCTTAATCCAGCGCCTTAGACCGCTCGGCCACACTACCCAGCTGTGGCAAAATATTCACACTTTCTCGTCAGTTACCTAGAGCGTCTGCACTCCCTTGTATTTCAGTCTTCTTTTTCATTTTCTTCTTTAAAATCTTTATGTATCTCATGTTGTTCTTGCGTCCTTCATCTTTTTTTGATTCTCTTTCTAAAAATGTTAATTTATCTGATGTTGCTCTTTCTTTCATCGTATAAACTGAGAATTAGTTTCTGCTTTTATATCTGAAGCAGATTGAATTAGAAAAACATGGCAGATAATTGCAATAACAGACGTGGGAATTAGGGTAAATGCTGGATTCCCTTTATTTGTCCGGTGTCCTTGGTGGCCTTGTTTGAAATGACATTACAGTTTTCTGTTGAGAAAAAGTTAAAGCGGTGGACTTTGAACCGACACCTCCGAAAGACTGGGTCCTTAAATCCAGTTCTCTGGACAGCTCGGCCACAGTACCAACTGTTAAAATGGACTGCTTGGTCGTCGCACAGACCATCACAACTTTCCTTTTTTCCAATCAAGGATTTGACGTGAACAACCACCGGTAGGAGGTGCAACTGCCACTGCGGGGGCACAGGACTTGGTGGCTGGTTGGTTAAGGCGATGGACTACACTATTGAGTCGGATCCCCATCCGTGACACACAACATTGCTTATTTTCTCCCTTGCATGGCCCTGCATGAAAGTAAAAACTCTGAAATGTGAACATGAGAACATGTGATAGCTTGCGCAAACAAACTCAATAAAGATGGCAGTGGTGGGATTTGAACCCACGCCTCCTTAGAGACTGGAGCCTTAATCTAGCGCCTTAGACCACTCGGCCACACTACCCAGCTCTGGCAAGTTTCCACACTTTCTTGTCAGTTACCTAGAGCGTCTGCACTCCCTTGTATTTTAGTCTTCTTTTTCATTTTCTTCTTTAAAATCTTTATGTATCTCATGTTGCTCTTGCGTCCTTCATCTTTTTTTGATTATCTTTCTAAAAATCTTAATTTATCTGATGTTGCTCTTTCTTCCATCGTATACACTTAGAATTAGTTTCTGCTTTCATGTCTGAAGCAGATTGAATTAGAAAAACACGGCAGATAATTGCAATCACAGACGTGGGAATTAGGGTAAAGGCTGGATTCCCTTTATTTGTCCGGTGTCCTTGGTGGCCTTGCTTGAAATTACATTACAGTTTTCTGTTGAGAAAAAGTTGCAACGGTGGACTTTGAACCGACACCTCCGAAAGACTGGGTCCTTAAATCCAGTTCTCTGGACAGCTCGGCCACAGTTCCCACTGTTAAAATTACCTGCTTGGTCGTTGCACAGACCATCACAACTTTCCTTTCTTCCAATCAAGGATTTGACGTGAAACCCCACCTGTAGGAGGTGCAACTGCCACCGCGGGGGCACAGGACTTGGTGGCTGGTTGGTTAAGGCGATGGACTACACTATTGAGTTGGAACCCCATCCGTGACACACAACATTGCTTCTTTTTTCCCTTGCATGGCCCTGCATGAAAGTAAAAACGCTGAAATAAAGCAGAACATGTGATAGCTTGCGCAAACAAACTCAATAAAGATGGCAGTGGTGGGATTTGAACCCACGCCTCCTTAGAGACTGGAGCCTTAATCCAGCGCCTTAGACCGCTCGGCCACACTACCCAGCTCTGGCAAGCTTCCACATTTTCTCGTCAGTTACCTAGAGCGTCTGCACTCCCTTGTATTTTAGTCTGCTTTTTCATTTTCTTCTTTAAAATCTTTATGTATCTCATGTTGCTCTTGCGTCCTTCATCTTTTTTTGATTGTCTTTGTAAAAATCTTAATTTATCTGATGTTGCTCTTTCTTCCATCGTATAAACTTAGAATTAGTTTCTGCTTTTATTTCTGAAGCAGATTGAATTAGAAATACACAGCAGATAATTGCAATAACAGACGTGGGAATTAGGGTAAAGGCTGGATTCCCTTTATTTGTCCAGTGTCCTTGGTGGCCTTGTTTGAAATTACATTACAGTTTTCTGTTGAGAAAATGTTGCAGCGGTGGACTTTGAACCGACACCTCCGAAAGACTGGGTCCTTAAATCCAGTTCTCTGGACAGCTCGGCCACAGTTCCCACTGTTAAAATGGACTGCTTGGTCGTCCCACAGACCATCACAACTTTCCTTTTTTCCAATCAAGGATTTGACGTGAACAACCACTGGTAGGAGGTGCAACTGCCACCGTGAGAGCACAGGACTTGGTGGCTGGTTGGTTAAGGCGACGGACTACACTATTGAGTTGGAACCCCATCCGTGACACACAACATTGCTTCTTTTCTCCCTTGCATGGCCCTGCATGAAAGTAAAAACGCTGAAATAAAGCAGAACATGTGATAGCTTGCGCAAACAAACTCAATAAAGATGGCAGTGGTGGGATTTGAACCCACGCCTCCTTAGAGACTGGAGCCTAAATCCAGCGCCTTAGACCACTCGGCCACACTACCCAGCTCTGGCAAAATATTCACACTTTCTCGTCAGTTACCTAGAGCGTCTGCACTTCCTTGTATTTTAGTCTTCTTTTTCATTTTCTTCTTTAAAATCTTTACGTATCTCATATTGCTCTTGCGTCCTTCATCTTTTTTTGATTCTCTTTTTAAAAATCTTAATTTATCTGATGTTGCTCTTTCTTTCATCGTATAAACTTAGAATTAGTTTCTGCTTTTATGTCTGAAGCAGATTGAATTAGAAAAACACGGCAGATAATTGCAATAACAGACGTGGGAATTAGGGTAAAGGCTGGATTCCCTTTATTTGTCCGGTGTCCTTGGTGGCCTTGTTTGAAATGACATTACAGTTTTCTGTTGAGAAAAAGTTGCAGCGGTGGACTTTGAACCGACACCTCCGAAAGACTGGGTCCTTAAATCCAGTTCTCTGGACAGCTCGGCCACAGTTCCCACTGTTAAAATGGACTGCTTGGTCGTCGCACAGACCATCACAACTTTCCTTTTTTCCAATCAAGGATTTGACGTGAACAACCACCGGTAGGAGGTGCAACCTCCACCGTGGGGTCACAGGACTTGGTGGCTGGTTGGTTAAGGCGATGGACTACACTATTGAGTCGGATCCCCATCCGTGACACACAACATTGCTTCTTTTCTCCCTTGCACGGCCCTGCATGAAAGTAAAAACGCTGAAATAAAGCAGAACATGTGATAGCTTGCGCAAACAAACTCAATAAAGATGGCAATGGTGGGATTTGAACCGACGCCTCCTTAGAGACTGGAGCCTAAATCCAGCGCCTTAGACCACTCGGCCACACTACCCAGCTCTGGTAAGATTTCCACACTTTCTTGTCAGTTACCTAGAGCGTCTGCACTCCCTTGTATTTTAGTCTTCTTTTTCATTTTCTTCTTTAAAATCTTTAGTATCTCATGTTGCTCTTGCGTCCTTCATCTTTTTTTGATTCTCTTTCTAAAAACCTTAATTTATCTGATGTTGCTCTTTCTTCCATCGTATAAACTTAGAATTAGTTTCTGCTTTTATGTCTGAAGCAGATTGAATTAGAAAAACATGGCAGATAATTGCAATAACAGACGTGGGAATTAGGGTAAAGGCTGGATTCCCTTTATTTTCCGGTGTCCTTGGTGTCATTGCTTGAAATTACATTACAGTTTTCTGTTGAGAAAAAGTTAAAGCGGTGGACTTTGAACCCACACATCTGAAAGACTGGATCCGTAAATCCAGTTCTCTGGACAGCTTGGCCACAGTTCCCACTGTTAAAACGGACTGCTACGTCTTCGCACAGCCCAGGCCAACTTTCCTTGTTTACAATCTAGGCTTTGACGTGAACAACCACCGGTAGGAGGTGCAACTGCCACCGCGGGAGCACAGGACTTGGTGGCTGGTTGGTTAAGGCGATGGACTACACTATTGAGTTGGTCCACCGTGACACACAACGTTTGTTTTTTTCTCCCTTGCATGGCCCGACATGAAAGTAAAAACGCTGAAATAAAGCAGAAAATGTGATAGCTTGCGCAAACAAACTCAATAAAGATGGCAGTGGTGGGATTTGAACTCACGCCTCCTTAGAGACTGGAGCCTAAATCCAGCGCCTTAGACCACTCGGCCACACTACCCAGCTCTGGTAAGATTTCCACACTTTCTTGTCAGTTACCTAGAGCGTCTGCACTCCCTTGTATTTTAGTCTTCTTTTTCATTTTCTTCTTTAAAATCTTTATGTATCTCATGTTGCTCTTGCGTCCTTCATCTTTTTTTGATTCTCTTTTTAAAAATCTTAATTTATCTGATGTTGCTCTTTCTTCCATCGTATAAACTTAGAATTCGTTTCTGCTTTTATGTCTGAAGCAGATTGAATTAGAAAAACACGGCAGATAATTGCAATAACAGACGTGGGAATTAGGGTAAAGGCTGGATTCCCTTTATTTGTCCGGTGTCCTTGGTGGCCTTGTTTGAAATGACATTACAGTTTTCTGTTGAGAAAAAGTTGCAGCGGTGGACTTTGAACCGACACCTCCGAAAGACTGGGTCCTTAAATCCAGTTCTCTGGACAGCTCGGCCACAGTTCCCACTGTTAAAATGGACTGCTTGGTCGTCGCACAGACCATCACAACTTTCCTTTTTTCCAATCAAGGATTTGACGTGAACAACCACCGGTAGGAGGTGCAACCTCCACCGTGGGGTCACAGGACTTGGTGGCTGGTTGGTTAAGGCGATGGACTACACTATTGAGTCGGATCCCCATCCGTGACACACAACATTGCTTCTTTTCTCCCTTGCACGGCCCTGCATGAAAGTAAAAACGCTGAAATAAAGCAGAACATGTGATAGCTTGCGCAAACAAACTCAATAAAGATGGCAATGGTGGGATTTGAACCCACGCCTCCTTAGAGACTGGTGCCTAAATCCAGCGCCTTAGACCACTCGGCCACACTACCCAGCTCCGGAAAAACATTCACACTTTCTCTTCAGTTACCTAGAGCGTCTGCACTTCCTTGTATTTTAGTCTTCTTTTTCATTTTCTTCTTTAAAATCTTTATGTATCTCATGTTGCTCTTGCGTCCTTCATCTTTTTTTGATTATCTTTCTAAAAATCTTAATTTATCTGATGTTGCTCTTTCTTCCATCGTATACACTTAGAATTAGTTTCTGCTTTCATGTCTGAAGCAGATTGAATTAGAAAAACACGGCAGATAATTGCAATTACAGACGTGGGAATTAGGGTAAAGGCTGGATTCCCTTTATTTGTCCGGTGTCCTTGGTGGCCTTGCTTGAAATTACATTACAGTTTTCTGTTGAGAAAAAGTTGCAACGGTGGACTTTGAACCGACACCTCCGAAAGACTGGGTCCTTAAATCCAGTTCTCTGGACAGCTCGGCCACAGTTCCCACTGTTAAAATTACCTGCTTGGTCGTTGCACAGACCATCACAACTTTCCTTTCTTCCAATCAAGGATTTGACGTGAAACCCCACCTGTAGGAGGTGCAACTGCCACCGCGGGGGCACAGGACTTGGTGGCTGGTTGGTTAAGGCGATGGACTACACTATTGAGTTGGAACCCCATCCGTGACACACAACATTGCTTCTTTTTTCCCTTGCATGGCCCTGCATGAAAGTAAAAACGCTGAAATAAAGCAGAACATGTGATAGCTTGCGCAAACAAACTCAATAAAGATGGCAGTGGTGGGATTTGAACCCACGCCTCCTTAGAGACTGGAGCCTTAATCCAGCGCCTTAGACCGCTCGGCCACACTACCCAGCTCTGGCAAGCTTCCACATTTTCTCGTCAGTTACCTAGAGCGTCTGCACTCCCTTGTATTTTAGTCTGCTTTTTCATTTTCTTCTTTAAAATCTTTATGTATCTCATGTTGCTCTTGCGTCCTTCATCTTTTTTTGATTGTCTTTGTAAAAATCTTAATTTATCTGATGTTGCTCTTTCTTCCATCGTATAAACTTAGAATTAGTTTCTGCTTTTATTTCTGAAGCAGATTGAATTAGAAATACACAGCAGATAATTGCAATAACAGACGTGGGAATTAGGGTAAAGGCTGGATTCCCTTTATTTGTCCAGTGTCCTTGGTGGCCTTGTTTGAAATTACATTACAGTTTTCTGTTGAGAAAATGTTGCAGCGGTGGACTTTGAACCGACACCTCCGAAAGACTGGGTCCTTAAATCCAGTTCTCTGGACAGCTCGGCCACAGTTCCCACTGTTAAAATGGACTGCTTGGTCGTCCCACAGACCATCACAACTTTCCTTTTTTCCAATCAAGGATTTGACGTGAACAACCACTGGTAGGAGGTGCAACTGCCACCGTGAGAGCACAGGACTTGGTGGCTGGTTGGTTAAGGCGACGGACTACACTATTGAGTTGGAACCCCATCCGTGACACACAACATTGCTTCTTTTCTCCCTTGCATGGCCCTGCATGAAAGTAAAAACGCTGAAATAAAGCAGAACATGTGATAGCTTGCGCAAACAAACTCAATAAAGATGGCAGTGGTGGGATTTGAACCCACGCCTCCTTAGAGACTGGAGCCTAAATCCAGCGCCTTAGACCACTCGGCCACACTACCCAGCTCTGGCAAAATATTCACACTTTCTCGTCAGTTACCTAGAGCGTCTGCACTTCCTTGTATTTTAGTCTTCTTTTTCATTTTCTTCTTTAAAATCTTTATGTATCTCATGTTGCTCTTGCGTCCTTCATCTTTTTTTGATTATCTTTCTAAAAATCTTAATTTATCTGATGTTGCTCTTTCTTCCATCGTATACACTTAGAATTAGTTTCTGCTTTCATGTCTGAAGCAGATTGAATTAGAAAAACACGGCAGATAATTGCAATTACAGACGTGGGAATTAGGGTAAAGGCTGGATTCCCTTTATTTGTCCGGTGTCCTTGGTGGCCTTGCTTGAAATTACATTACAGTTTTCTGTTGAGAAAAAGTTGCAACGGTGGACTTTGAACCGACACCTCCGAAAGACTGGGTCCTTAAATCCAGTTCTCTGGACAGCTCGGCCACAGTTCCCACTGTTAAAATTACCTGCTTGGTCGTTGCACAGACCATCACAACTTTCCTTTCTTCCAATCAAGGATTTGACGTGAAACCCCACCTGTAGGAGGTGCAACTGCCACCGCGGGGGCACAGGACTTGGTGGCTGGTTGGTTAAGGCGATGGACTACACTATTGAGTTGGAACCCCATCCGTGACACACAACATTGCTTCTTTTTTCCCTTGCATGGCCCTGCATGAAAGTAAAAACGCTGAAATAAAGCAGAACATGTGATAGCTTGCGCAAACAAACTCAATAAAGATGGCAGTGGTGGGATTTGAACCCACGCCTCCTTAGAGACTGGAGCCTTAATCCAGCGCCTTAGACCGCTCGGCCACACTACCCAGCTCTGGCAAGCTTCCACATTTTCTCGTCAGTTACCTAGAGCGTCTGCACTCCCTTGTATTTTAGTCTGCTTTTTCATTTTCTTCTTTAAAATCTTTATGTATCTCATGTTGCTCTTGCGTCCTTCATCTTTTTTTGATTGTCTTTGTAAAAATCTTAATTTATCTGATGTTGCTCTTTCTTCCATCGTATAAACTTAGAATTAGTTTCTGCTTTTATTTCTGAAGCAGATTGAATTAGAAATACACAGCAGATAATTGCAATAACAGACGTGGGAATTAGGGTAAAGGCTGGATTCCCTTTATTTGTCCAGTGTCCTTGGTGGCCTTGTTTGAAATTACATTACAGTTTTCTGTTGAGAAAATGTTGCAGCGGTGGACTTTGAACCGACACCTCCGAAAGACTGGGTCCTTAAATCCAGTTCTCTGGACAGCTCGGCCACAGTTCCCACTGTTAAAATGGACTGCTTGGTCGTCCCACAGACCATCACAACTTTCCTTTTTTCCAATCAAGGATTTGACGTGAACAACCACTGGTAGGAGGTGCAACTGCCACCGTGAGAGCACAGGACTTGGTGGCTGGTTGGTTAAGGCGACGGACTACACTATTGAGTTGGAACCCCATCCGTGACACACAACATTGCTTCTTTTCTCCCTTGCATGGCCCTGCATGAAAGTAAAAACGCTGAAATAAAGCAGAACATGTGATAGCTTGCGCAAACAAACTCAATAAAGATGGCAGTGGTGGGATTTGAACCCACGCCTCCTTAGAGACTGGAGCCTAAATCCAGCGCCTTAGACCACTCGGCCACACTACCCAGCTCTGGCAAAATATTCACACTTTCTCGTCAGTTACCTAGAGCGTCTGCACTTCCTTGTATTTTAGTCTTCTTTTTCATTTTCTTCTTTAAAATCTTTACGTATCTCATATTGCTCTTGCGTCCTTCATCTTTTTTTGATTCTCTTTTTAAAAATCTTAATTTATCTGATGTTGCTCTTTCTTTCACCGTATAAACTTAGAATTAGTTTCTGCTTTTATGTCTGAAGCAGATTGAATTAGAAAAACACGGCAGATAATTGCAATAACAGACGTGGGAATTAGGGTAAAGGCTGGATTCCCTTTATTTGTCCGGTGTCCTTGGTGGCCTTGTTTGAAATGACATTACAGTTTTCTGTTGAGAAAAAGTTGCAGCGGTGGACTTTGAACCGACACCTCCGAAAGACTGGGTCCTTAAATCCAGTTCTCTGGACAGCTCGGCCACAGTTCCCACTGTTAAAATGGACTGCTTGGTCGTCGCACAGACCATCACAACTTTCCTTTTTTCCAATCAAGGATTTGACGTGAACAACCACCGGTAGGAGGTGCAACCTCCACCGTGGGGTCACAGGACTTGGTGGCTGGTTGGTTAAGGCGATGGACTACACTATTGAGTCGGATCCCCATCCGTGACACACAACATTGCTTCTTTTCTCCCTTGCACGGCCCTGCATGAAAGTAAAAACGCTGAAATAAAGCAGAACATGTGATAGCTTGCGCAAACAAACTCAATAAAGATGGCAGTGGTGGGATTTGAACCCACGCCTCCTTAGAGACTGGAGCCTAAATCCAGCGCCTTAGACCACTCGGCCACACTACCCAGCTCTGGTAAGATTTCCACACTTTCTTGTCAGTTACCTAGAGCGTCTGCACTCCCTTGTATTTTAGTCTTCTTTTTCATTTTCTTCTTTAAAATCTTTAGTATCTCATGTTGCTCTTGCGTCCTTCATCTTTTTTTGATTCTCTTTCTAAAAACCTTAATTTATCTGATGTTGCTCTTTCTTCCATCGTATAAACTTAGAATTAGTTTCTGCTTTTATGTCTGAAGCAGATTGAATTAGAAAAACACGGCAGATAATTGCAATAACAGACGTGGGAATTAGGGTAAAGGCTGGATTCCCTTTATTTTCCGGTGTCCTTGGTGTCATTGCTTGAAATTACATTACAGTTTTCTGTTGAGAAAAAGTTAAAGCGGTGGACTTTGAACCCACACATCTGAAAGACTGGATCCGTAAATCCAGTTCTCTGGACAGCTTGGCCACAGTTCCCACTGTTAAAACGGACTGCTACGTCTTCGCACAGCCCAGGCCAACTTTCCTTGTTTACAATCTAGGCTTTGACGTGAACAACCACCGGTAGGAGGTGCAACTGCCACCGCGGGAGCACAGGACTTGGTGGCTGGTTGGTTAAGGCGATGGACTACACTATTGAGTTGGTCCACCGTGACACACAACATTTGTTTTTTTCTCCCTTGCATGGCCCGACATGAAAGTAAAAACGCTGAAATAAAGCAGAAAATGTGATAGCTTGCGCAAACAAACTCAATAAAGATGGCAGTGGTGGGATTTGAACTCACGCCTCCTTAGAGACTGGAGCCTAAATCCAGCGCCTTAGACCACTCGGCCACACTACCCAGCTCTGGTAAGATTTCCACACTTTCTTGTCAGTTACCTAGAGCGTCTGCACTCCCTTGTATTTTAGTCTTCTTTTTCATTTTCTTCTTTAAAATCTTTATGTATCTCATGTTGCTCTTGCGTCCTTCATCTTTTTTTGATTCTCTTTTTAAAAATCTTAATTTATCTGATGTTGCTCTTTCTTCCATCGTATAAACTTAGAATTCGTTTCTGCTTTTATGTCTGAAGCAGATTGAATTAGAAAAACACGGCAGATAATTGCAATAACAGTTGTGGGAATTAGGGTAAATGCTGGATTCCCTTTATTTGTCCGGTGTCCTTGGTGGCCTTGTTTGAAATTACATTACAGTTTTCTGTTGAGAAAAAGTTGCAGAGGTGGACTTTGAACCTACACCTCCGAAAGACTGGGTCCTTAAATCCAGTTCTCTGGACAGCTCGGTCACAGTACCAACTGTTAAAATAGACTGCTGGGTCGTTGCACAGACCATCACAACTTTCCTTTTTTCCAATCAAGGATTTGACGTGAAGAACCACCGGTAGGAGGTGCAACTGCCACCGCGGGGGCACAGGACTTGGTGGCTGGTTGGTTAAGGCGATGGACTACACTATTGAGTTGGAACCCCATCCGTGACACACAACATTGCTTCTTTTCTCCCTTGCATGGCCCTGCATGAAAGTAAAAACGCTGAAATAAAGCAGATAGCTTGCGCAAACAAACTCAGTAAAGATGTCAGCGGTGGGATTTGAACCCACGCCCCCTTAGAGACTGGAGCCTAAATCCAGCGCCTTAGACCGCTCGGCCACACTACCAAACTCTGGCAAGATTTCACCACTTTCTCGTCAGTTACCTAGAGCGTCTGCACTCCCTTGTATTTTAGTCTTCTTTTTCATTTTCTTCTTTAAAATCTTTATGTATCTCATGTTGCTCTTGCGTCCTTCATCTTTTTTTGATTCTCTTTTTAAAAATCTTAATTTATCTGATGTTGCTCTTTCTTCCATCGTATAAACTTAGAATTAGTTTCTGCTTTTATGTCTGAAGCAGATTGAATTAGAAAAACACGGCAGATAATTGCAATTACAGACGTGGGAATTAGGGTAAAGGAAGGATTCCCTTTATTTGTCCGGTGTCCTTGGTGGCCTTGTTTGAAATTACATTACAGTTTTCTGTTTTCTGTTGAGAAAAAGTTGCAGCGGTGGACTTTGAACCGACACCTCCGAAAGACTGGGTCCTTAAATCCAGTTCTCTGGACAGCTCGGCCACAGTTCCCACTGTTAAAATAGACTGCTTGGTCATCGCACAGACCATCACAACTTTCCTTTTTTCCAATCAAGGATTTGACGTGAACAACCACCTGTAGGAGGTGCAACTGCCACCGCGGGGGCACAGGACTTGGTGGCTGGTTGGTTAAAGCGATGGACTACACTATTGAGTTGGAACCCCATCCGCGACACACAAAATTGCTTCTTTTCTACCTTGCATGGCCCTGCATGAAAGTAAAAACACTGAAATAAAGCAGAACATGTGACAGCTTGCGCAAACAAACTCAATAAAGATGGCAGTGGTGGGATTTGAACCCACGCCTCCTTAGAGACTGGAGCCTTAATCCAGCGCCTTAGACCGCTCGGCCACACTACCCAGCTCTGGCAGAATATTCACACTTTCTCGTCAGTTACCTAGAGCGTCTGCACTCCCTTGTATTTTAGTCTTCTTTTTCATTTTCTTCTTTAAAATCTTTATGTATCTCATGTTGCTCTTGCGTCCTTCATCTTTTTTTGATTGTCTTAGTAAAAATCTTAATTTATCTGATGTTGCTCTTTCTTCCATCGTATAAACTTAGAATTAGTTTCTGCTTTTATGTCTGAAGCAGATTGAATTAGAAAAACATGGCAGATAATTGCAATAACAGACGTGGGAATTAGGGTAAAGGCTGGATTCCCTTTATTTTCCGGTGTCCTTGGTGGCCTTGTTTGAAATTACATTACAGTTTTCTGTTGAGAAAAAGTTGCAGAGGTGGACTTTGAACCTACACCTCCGATATACTGGGTCCTTAAATCCAGTTCTCTGGACCGCTCGGTCTCAGTACCAACAGTTAAAATGGACTGCTGGGTCGTTGCACAGAACATCACAACTTTCCAATCAAGGATTTGACGTGAACAACCCCCGGTAGTAGGTGCAACTGCCACAGCGAGAGCACAGGACTTGGTGGCTGATTGGTTAAGGTGATGGACTACACTATTGAGTTGGAACCCCATCCGTGACACACAACATTGCTTCTTTTCTCCCTTGCATGGGCGACATGAAAGTAAAAACCCAGAAACAAAGCAGAAAATGTGATAGCTTGCGCAAACAAACTCAAATAAAGATGGCAGTGGTGGGATTTGAACCCACGCCTCCTTAGAGACTGGAGCCTTAATCCAGCGCCTTAGACCGCTCGGCCACACTACCCAGCTCTTGCAAGATTGCCAGACTTTCTCGTCAGTTACCTAGAGCGTTTGCAGTCCCTTGTATTTTAGTCTTTTTCATTTTCTTCTTTAAAATCTTTATGTATCTCATGTTGCTCTTGCGTCCTTCATCTTTTTTTGATTCTCTTTTTAAAAATCTTAATTTATCTGATGTTGCTCTTTCTTCCATCGTATAAACTTAGAATTAGTTTCTGCTTTTATGTCTGAAGCAGATTGAATTAGAAAAACATGGCAGATAATTGCAATTACAGACGTGGGAATTAGGGTAAAGGAAGGATTCCCTTTATTTGTCCGGTGTCCTTGGTGGCCTTGTTTGAAATTACATTACAGTTTTCTGTTTTCTGTTGAGAAAAAGTTGCAGCGGTGGACTTTGAACCGACACCTCCGAAAGACTGGGTCCTTAAATCCAGTTCTCTGGACAGCTCGGCCACAGTTCCCACTGTTAAAATAGACTGCTTGGTCATCGCACAGACCATCACAACTTTCCTTTTTTCCAATCAAGGATTTGACGTGAACAACCACCTGTAGGAGGTGCAACTGCCACCGCGGGGGCACAGGACTTGGTGGCTGGTTGGTTAAAGCGATGGACTACACTATTGAGTTGGAACCCCATCCGCGACACACAAAATTGCTTCTTTTCTACCTTGCATGGCCCTGCATGAAAGTAAAAACACTGAAATAAAGCAGAACATGTGACAGCTTGCGCAAACAAACTCAATAAAGATGGCAGTGGTGGGATTTGAACCCACGCCTCCTTAGAGACTGGAGCCTTAATCCAGCGCCTTAGACCGCTCGGCCACACTACCCAGCTCTGGCAGAATATTCACACTTTCTCGTCAGTTACCTAGAGCGTCTGCACTCCCTTGTATTTTAGTCTTCTTTTTCATTTTCTTCTTTAAAATCTTTATGTATCTCATGTTGCTCTTGCGTCCTTCATCTTTTTTTGATTGTCTTAGTAAAAATCTTAATTTATCTGATGTTGCTCTTTCTTCCATCGTATAAACTTAGAATTAGTTTCTGCTTTTATGTCTGAAGCAGATTGAATTAGAAAAACACGGCAGATAATTGCAATAACAGACGTGGGAATTAGGGTAAAGGCTGGATTCCCTTTATTTTCCGGTGTCCTTGGTGGCCTTGTTTGAAATTACATTACAGTTTTCTGTTGAGAAAAAGTTGCAGAGGTGGACTTTGAACCGACACCTCCGAAAGACTGGGTCCTTAAATCCAGTTCTCTGGACAGCTCGGCCACAGTTCCCACTGTTAAAATGGACTGCTTGGTCGTCGCACAGACCATCACAACTTTCCTTTTTTCCAATCAAGGATTTGACGTGAACAACCACCGGTAGGAGGTGCAACCTCCACCGTGGGGTCACAGGACTTGGTGGCTGGTTGGTTAAGGCGATGGACTACACTATTCGAGTCGGAATCCCCATCCGTGACACACAACATTGCTTCTTTTCTCCCTTGCACTGGCCCTGCATGAAAGTAAAAACGCTGAAATAAAGCAGAACATGTGATAGCTTGCTGCAAACAAACTCAATAAAGATGGCAGTGGTGGGATTTGAACCCACGCCTCCTTAGAGACTGGAGCCTAAATCCAGCGCCTTAGACCACTCGGCCACACTACCCAGCTCTGGTAAGATTTCCACACTTTCTTGTCAGTTACCTAGAGCGTCTGCACTCCCTTGTATTTTAGTCTTCTTTTTCATTTTCTTCTTTAAAATCTTTAGTATCTCATGTTGCTCTTGCGTCCTTCATCTTTTTTTGATTCTCTTTCTAAAAACCTTAATTTATCTGATGTTGCTCTTTCTTCCATCGTATAAACTTAGAATTAGTTTCTGCTTTTATGTCTGAAGCAGATTGAATTAGAAAAACACGGCAGATAATTGCAATAACAGACGTGGGAATTAGGGTAAAGGCTGGATTCCCTTTATTTTCCGGTGTCCTTGGTGTCATTGCTTGAAATTACATTACAGTTTTCTGTTGAGAAAAAGTTAAAGCGGTGGACTTTGAACCCACACATCTGAAAGACTGGATCCGTAAATCCAGTTCTCTGGACAGCTTGGCCACAGTTCCCACTGTTAAAACGGACTGCTACGGTCTTCGCACAGCCCAGGCACAACTTTCCTTGTTTACAATCTAGGATTTGACAGTGAACAACCACCGGTAGGAGGTGCAACTGCCAGCGCGGTGAGCACAGGACTTGGTGGCTGGTTGGTTAAGGCGACGGACTACACTATTGAGTTGGAACCCATCCGTGACACACAACATTGCTTCTTTTCTCCCTTGCATGGCCCTGCATGAAAGTAAAAACGCTGAAATAAAGCAGAACATGTGATATCTTGCGCAAACAAACTCAATAAAGATGGCAGTGCTGGGATTTGAACCCACGCCTCCTTAAGAGACTGGAGCCTTAATCCAGCGCCTTAGACCGCTCGGCCACACTACCCAGCTCTGGCAAAATATTCCACACTTTCTCGTCAGTTACCTAGAGCGTCTGCACTTCCTTGTATTTTAGTCTTCTTTTTCATTTTCTTCTTTAAAATCTTTATGTATCTCATGTTGCTCTTGCGTCCTTCATCTTTTTTTGATTCTCTTTTTAAAAATCTTAATTTATCTGATGTTGCTCTTTCTTCCATCGTATAAACTTAGAATTAGTTTCTGATTTTATGTCTGAAGCAGATTGAATTAGAAAAACACGGCAGATAATTGAAATAACAGACATTGGGAATTAGGGTAAAGGCTGGATTCCCTTTATTTTCCGGTGTCCTTGGTGGCCTTGTTTGAAATTACATTACAGTTTTCTGTTGAGAAAAAGTTGCAGCGGTGGACTTTGAACCGACACCTCCGAAAGACTGGGTCCTTAAATCCAGTTCTCTGGACAGCTCGGCCACAGTTCCCACTGTTAAAATGGACTGCTTGGTCGTCGCACAGACCATCACAACGTTCCTTTTTTCCAATCAAGGATTTGACGTGAACAACCACCGGTAGGAGGTGCAACTGCCACCGTGAGAGCACAGGACTTGGTGGCTGGTTGGTTAAGGCGATGGACTACACTATTGAGTTGGAACCCCATCCGTGACACACACCATTGCTTATTTTCTCCCTTGCTTGGCCCTACATGAAAGTAAAAAGGCTGAAATAAAGCAGAACATGTGATAGCTTGCGCAAACAAACTCAATAAAGATGCCAGTGGTGGGATTTGAACCCACGCCTCCCTAAAGACTGGAGCCTTAATCCAGCTCCTTAGACTGCTCGGCCACACTACCCAGCTCTAGCAGAATATTCACACTTTCTCGTCAGTTACCTCGTATAAACTTAGAATTAGTTTCTGGTTTTATGTCTGAAGCAGATTGAATTGGAAAAACACGGCAGATAATTGCAATAACAGACGTGGGAATTAGGGTAAAGACTGGATTTCCTTTATTTGTCCGGTTTCCTTGGTGGCCTTGTTTGAAATTACATTAAAGTTTTCTGTTGAGAAAAAGTTGCAACGGTGGACTTTGAACCGACACCTCCGAAAGACTGGGTCCTTAAATCCAGTTCTCTGGACAGCTCGGCCACAGTACCCACTGTTAAAATGAAATGCTTGATCGTCGCACAGACCATCACAACTTTCCTTTTTTCCAATCAAGGATTTGACGTGAACAACCACCGGTAGAAGGTGCAACTGCCACCGTGAGAGCACAGGACTTGGTGGCTGGTTGGTTAAGGCGATGGACTACACTATTGAGTTGGAACCCCATCCGTGACACACAACATTGCTTCTTTTCTCCCTTGCATGGGCGACATGAAAGTAAAAACACAGAAACAAAGCAGAAAATGTGATAGCTTGCGCAAAAAAACTCAATAAAGATGGCAGTGGTGGGATTTGAACCCACGCCTCCTTAGAGACTGGAGCCTTAATCCAGCGCCTTAGACCGCTCGGCCACACTACCCAGCTCTGGCAAGATTTCCACACTTTCTCGTCAGTTACCTAGAGCGTCTGCACGCCCTTGTATTTTAGTCTTCTTTTTCATTTTCTTCTTTAAAATCTTTATGTATCTCATGTTGCTCTTGCGTCCTTCATCTTTTTTTGATTCTCTTTCTAAAAATCTTAATTTATCTGATGTTGCTCTTTCTTTCATCGTATAAACTTAGAATTAGTTTCTGCTTTTATGTCTGAAGCAGATTGAATTAGAAAAACACGGCAGATAATTGCAATAATAGACGTGGGAATGAGGGTAAAGGCTGGATTCCCTTTATTTTCCGGTGTCCTTGGTGGCCTTGTTTGAAATTACATTACAGTTTTCTGTTGAGAAAAAGTTGCAGTGGTGGACTTTTAACCGACACCTCTGAAAGACTGGGTCCTTAAATCCAGTTCTCTGGACAGCTTGGCCACAGTTCCCACTGTTAAAATAGACTGCTTGGTCATCGCACAGACCATCACAACTTTCCTTTTTTCCAATCAAGGATTTGACGTGAACAACTACCGGTAGGAGGTGCAACTGCCACCGTGGGGGCACAGGACTTGGTGGCTGGTTGGTTAAGGCGATGGACTACACTATTGAGTTGGAAACCCATCCGTGACACACAACATTGCTTCTTTTCTCCCTTGCATGGCCCTGCATGAAAGTAAAAACGCTGAAATAAAGCAGAAAATGTGATAGCTTGCGCAAACAAACTCAATAAAGATGGCAGTGGTGGGATTTGAACCCACGCCTCCTTAGAGACTGGAGCCTAAATCCAGCGCCTTAGACCACTCGGCCACACTACCCAGCTCTGGTAAGATTTCCACACTTTCTTGTCAGTTACCTAGAGCGTCTGCACTCCCTTGTATTTTAGTCTTCTTTTCATTTTCTTCTTTAAAATCTTTAGTATCTCATGTTGCTCTTGCGTCCTTCATCTTTTTTTGATTCTCTTTCTAAAAACCTTAATTTATCTGATGTTGCTCTTTCTTCCATCGTATAAACTTAGAATTAGTTTCTGCTTTTATGTCTGAAGCAGATTGAATTAGAAAAACATGGCAGATAATTGCAATAACAGACGTGGGAATTAGGGTAAAGGCTGGATTCCCTTTATTTTCCGGTGTCCTTGGTGTCATTGCTTGAAATTACATTACAGTTTTCTGTTGAGAAAAAGTTGCAGCGGTGGACTTTGAACCCAAACCTCTGAAAGACTGGATCCTTAAATACAGTTCTCTGGACAGCTTGGCCACAGTACCCACTGTTAAAATGGACTGCTAGGTCGTCACACAGCCCAGCCCAACTTTCATTGTTTACAATCTAGGCTTTGACGTGAACAACCACCGGTAGGAGGTGCAACTGCCACCGCGGGAGCACAGGACTTGGTGGCTGGTTGGTTAAGGCGATGGACTACACTATTAAATTGGAACCCCATCCGTGACACACATCATTGCTTCTTTTCTCCCTAGCATGGCCCGACATGAAAGTAAAAAACATGAAATAAAGCAGAACATGTGATAGCTTGTGCAAAAAAACTCAATAAAGTTGGCAATGGAGGGATTTGAACCCACGCCTCCTTAGAGACTGGAGCCTAAATCCAGCGCCTTAGACCACTCGGCCACACTACCCAGCTCTGGTAAGATTTCCACACTTTCTTGTCAGTTACCTAGAGCGTCTGCACTCCCTTGTATTTTAGTCTTCTTTTTCATTTTCTTCTTTAAAATCTTTAGTATCTCATGTTGCTCTTGCGTCCTTCATCTTTTTTTGATTCTCTTTCTAAAAACCTTAATTTATCTGATGTTGCTCTTTCTTCCATCGTATAAACTTAGAATTAGTTTCTGCTTTTATGTCTGAAGCAGATTGAATTAGAAAAACATGGCAGATAATTGCAATAACAGACGTGGGAATTAGGGTAAAGGCTGGATTCCCTTTATTTTCCGGTGTCCTTGGTGTCATTGCTTGAAATTACATTACAGTTTTCTGTTGAGAAAAAGTTGCAGCGGTGGACTTTGAACCCAAACCTCTGAAAGACTGGATCCTTAAATACAGTTCTCTGGACAGCTTGGCCACAGTACCCACTGTTAAAATGGACTGCTAGGTCGTCACACAGCCCAGCCCAACTTTCATTGTTTACAATCTAGGCTTTGA
Source organism: Oncorhynchus mykiss (assembly GCF_013265735.2). Classification (NCBI taxonomy): domain Eukaryota; kingdom Metazoa; phylum Chordata; class Actinopteri; order Salmoniformes; family Salmonidae; genus Oncorhynchus; species Oncorhynchus mykiss. Next base: position 47,448 of record NW_023493848.1, on the reverse strand, counting down.
CGTGAACAACCACCGGTAGGAGGTGCAACTGCCACCGCGGGAGCACAGGACTTGGTGGCTGGTTGGTTAAGGCGATGGACTACACTATTAAATTGGAACCCCATCCGTGACACACATCATTGCTTCTTTTCTCCCTAGCATGGCCCGACATGAAAGTAAAAAACATGAAATAAAGCAGAACATGTGATAGCTTGTGCAAAAAAACTCAATAAAGTTGGCAATGGAGGGATTTGAACCCACGCCTCCTTAGAGACTGGAGCCTTAATCCAGCGCCTTAGACCACTCGGCCACACTACCCAGCTCTGGCTAAATATTCACACTTTCTCGTCAGTTACCTAGAGCGTCTGTACTTCCTTGTATTTTAGTCTTCTTTTTCATTTTCTTCTTTAAAATCTTTATGTATCTCATGTTGCTCTTGCATCCTTCATCTTTTTTTGATTCTCTTTCTAAAAATCTTGATTTGTCTCATGTTGCTCTTTCTTCCATTGTGTACACTGAAAATTAGTTTCTGCTTTTATGTCTGAAGCAGATTGAATTGGAAAAACACGGCAGATATTTTCAAAAACAGATGTGGGAATTAGGGTAAAGGCTGGATTCCCTTTTTTGTCCGGTGTCCTTGGTGGCCTTGTTTGAAATTACATTACAGTTTTTTGTTGAGAAAAAGTTAAAGCGGTGGACTTTGAACCCACACCTCTGAAAGACTGGGTCCTTAAATAAAGTTCTCTGGACAGCTTGGCCACAGTACCCACTGTTAAATTGGACTGCTAGGTTGTCGCACAGCCCAGGCCAACTTTCCTTGTTTACAATCAAGGCTTTGACGTGAACAAGAAGGTGGGAGGAGGTGCAACTGCCACCGCGGGAGCACAGGACTTGGTGGCTGGTTGGTTAAGGCAATGGACTACACTATTGAGTTGGAACCCCATCCGTGACACACATCATTTCTTCTTTTCTCCCTTGCATGGGCGACATGAAAGTAAAAACCCTGAAATAACGCCGAACATGTGATAGCTTGCGCAAACAAACTCAGATGGCAGTGGTGGGATTTGAACCCACGCCTCCTTAGAGACTGGAGCCTAAATCCAGCGCCTTAGACCGCTCGGCCACACTACCCAGCTCTGGCAAAATATTCACACTTTCTCGTCAGTTACCTAGAGCGTCTGCACTCCCTTGTATTTTAGTCTTCTTTTTCATTTTCTTCTTTAAAATCTTTATGTATCTCATGTTGCTCTTGCGTCCTTCATCTTTTTTTGATTCTCTTTTTAAAAATCTTAATTTATCTGATGTTGCTCTTTCTTCCATCGTATAAACTTAGAATTAGTTTCTGCTTTTATGTCTGAAGCAGATTGAATTGGAAAAACACGGCAGATAATTGCAATAACAGACATGGGAATTAGGGTAAAGGCTGGATTCCCTTTATTTGTCCGGTGTCCTTGGTGGCCTTGTTTGAAATTACATTACAGTTTTCTGTTGAGAAAAAGTTGTAGTGGTGGACTTTGAACCGACACCTCTGAAAGACTGGGTCCTTAAATCCAGTTCTCTGGACAGCTCGCCCACAGTACCAACTGTTAAAATGGACTGCTGGGTCGTCCCACAGACCATCACAACTTTCCTTTTTTCCAATCAAGGATTTGACATGAACAACCACCGGTAGGAGGTGCAACTGCCACCGTGAGAGCACAGGACTTGGTGGCTGGTTGGTTAAGGCGATGGACTACACTATTGAGTTGGAACCCCATCCGTGACACACAACATTGATTTTTTTCTCCCTTGCATGGGCGACATGAAAGTAAAAACGCTGAAATAAAGCAGAACATGTGATAGCTTGCGCAAACAAACTCAAAAGAGATGGCAGTGGTGGGATTTGAACCCACGCCCCCTTAGAGACTGGAGCCTTAATCCAGCGCCTTAGACCACTCTGCCACACTACCCAGCTCTGGCAAGCTTCCACACTTTATCGTCAGTTACCTAGAGCGTCTGCACTCCCTTGTATTTTAGTCTTCTTTTTCATTTTCTTTTTTAAAATCTTTATGTATCTCATGTTGCTCTTGCGTCCTTCATCTTTTTTGATTCTCTTTCTAAAAATGTTAATTTCTCTGATGTTGCTCTTTCTTTCATCGTATAAACTTAGAATTAGTTTCTGCTTTTATGTCTGAAGCAGATTGAATTAGAAAAACACGGCAGATAATTGCAATAACAGACGTGGGAATGAGGGTAAAGGCTGGATTCCCTTTATTTTCCGGTGTCCTTGGTCGCCTTGTTTGAAATTACATTACAGTTTTCTGTTGAGAAAAAGTTGCAGTGGTGGACTTTGAACCGACACCTCTGAAAGACTGGGTCCTTAAATCCAGTTCTCTGGACAGCTCGCCGACAGTACCCACTGTTAAAATAGACTGCTTGGTCATCGCACAGACCATCACAACTTTCCTTTTTTCCAATCAAGGATTTGACGTGAACAACTACCGGTAGGAGGTGCAACTGCCACCGTGGGGGCACAGGACTTGGTGGCTGGTTGGTTAAGGCGATGGACTACACTATTGAGTTGGAACCCCATCCGTGACACACAACATTGCTTCTTTTCTCCCTTGCATGGCCCTGCATGAAAGTAAAAACACTGAAATAAAGCAGAACATGTGATAGCTTGCGCAAACAAACTCAATAAAGATGGCAGTGGTGGGATTTGAACCCACGCCTCCTTAGAGACTGGAGCCTTAATCCAGCGCCTTAGACCGCTCGGCCACACTACCCAGCTCTGGCAAGGTTTCCAAACTTTCTCGTCAATTACCTAGAGCGTCTGCACTTCCTTGTATTTTAGTCTTCTTTTTCATTTTCTTCTTTAAAATCTTTATGTATCTCATGTTGCTCTTGCGTCCTTCATCTTTTTTTGATTCTCTTTCTAAAAATCTTAATTTATCTGATGTTGCTCTTTCTTTCATCGTATAAACTTAGAATTAGTTTCTGCTTTTATGTCTGAAGCAGATTGAATTAGAAAAACACGGCAGATAATAGCAATAATAGACGTGGGAATGAGGGTAAAGGCTGGATTCCCTTTATTTTCCGGTGTCCTTGGTGGCCTTGTTTGAAATTACATTACAGTTTTCTGTTGAGAAAAAGTTGCAGTGGTGGACTTTGAACCGACACCTCTGAAAGACTGGGTCCTTAAATCCAGTTCTCTGGACAGCTCGCCCACAGTACCAACTGTTAAAATGGACTGCTGGGTCGTCCCACAGACCATCACAACTTTCCTTTTTTCCAATCAAGGATTTGACGTGAACAACCACCGGTAGGAGGTGCAACTGCCACCGTGAGAGCACAGGACTTGGTGGCTGGTTGGTTAAGGCGACGGACAACACTACCCAGCTCTGGCAAGATTTCCAAACTTTCTCGTCAGTTACCTAGAGCGTCTGCACTTCCTTGTATTTTAGTCTTCTTTTTCATTTTCTTCTTTAAAATCTTTATGTATCTCATGTTGCTCTTGCGTCCTTCATCTTTTTTTGATTCTCTTTTTAAAAATCTTAATTTATCTGATGTTGCTCTTTCTTCCATCGTATAAACTTAGAATTAGTTTCTGCTTCTATGTCTGAAGCAGATTGAATTAGAAAAACACGGCAGATAATTGCAATAACAGACGTGGGAATTAGGGTAAAGGCTGGATTCCCTTTATTTGTCCGGTGTCCTTGGTGGCCTTGTTTGAAATTACATTACAGTTTTCTGTTGAGAAAAAGTTGCAGCGGTGGACTTTGAACCGACACCGCCGAAAGACTGGGTCCTTAAATCCAGTTCTCTGGACAGCTCGGCCACAGTTCCCACTGTCAAAATGGACTGCTTGGTCGTCGCACAGACCATCACAACTTTCCTTTTTTCCAATCAAGGATTTGACGTGAACAACCACCGGTAGGAGGTGCAACTGCCACCGCGGGGGCACAGGACTTGGTGGCTGGTTGGTTAAGGCGATGGACTACACTATTGAGTCGGATCCCCATCCGTGACACACAAGATCGCTTCTTTTCTCTCTTGCATGGCCCTGCATGAAAGTAAAAACGCTGAAATAAAGCAGAACATGTGATAGCTTGCGCAAACAAACTCAATAAAGATGGCAGTGGTGGGATTTCAACCCACGCCTCCTTAGAGACTGGAGCCTTAATCCAGCGCCTTATACCGCTAGGCCACACTACCCAGCTCTTTCAAAATTGCCAGACTTTCTCGTCAGTTACCTAGAGCGTCTGCAGTCCCTTGTATTTTAGTCTTTTTCATTTTCTTCTTTAAAATCTTTATGTATCTCTTGCGTCCTTCATCTTTTTTTGATTCTCTTTCTAAAAATCTTAATTTATCTGATGTTGCTCTTTCTTTCATCGTATAAACTTAGAATTAGTTTCTGCTTTTATGTCTGAAGCAGATTGAATTAGAAAAACACGGCAGATAATTGCAATAACAGACGTGGGAATTAGGGTAAAGGCTGGATTCCCTTTATTTGTCCGGTGTCCTTGGTGGCCTTGTTTGAAATTACATTACAGTTTTCTGTTGAGAAAAAGTTTCAGCGGTGGACTTTGAACCGACACCTCCGAAAGACTGGGTCCTTAAATCCAGTTCTCTGGACAGCTCGACCACAGTTCCCATTGTTAAAATGGACTGCTTGGTCGTCGCACAGACCATCACAACTTTCCTTTTTTCCAATCAAGGAATTGACATGAACAACCACCAGTAGGAGGTGCAATTGCCAGCGCGGGGGCACAGGACTTGGTGGCTGGTTGGTTAAGGCGACGGACTACACTATTGAGTTGGAACCCCATCCGTGACACACAACATTGCTTCTTTTCTCCCTTGCATGGCCCTGCATGAAAGTAAAAACGCTGAAATAAAGCAGAACATGTGATTAATCCAGCGCCTTAGACCGCTCGGCCACACTACCCAGCTCTGGAAAACATTCACACTTTCTCTTCAGTTACCTAGAGCGTCTGCACTTCCTTGTATTTTAGTCTTCTTTTTCATTTTCTTCTTAAAAATCTTTATGTATCTCATGTTGCTCTTGCGTCCTTCATCTTTTTTTGATTCTCTTTTTAAAAATCTTAATTTATCTGATGTTGCTCTTTCTTCCATCGTATAAACTTAGAATTAGTTTCTGCTTTTATGTCTGAAGCAGATTGAATCTGAAAAACACAGCAGATAATTTCAAAAACAGAGGTGGGAATTAGGGTAAAGGCTGGATTCCATTTATTTGTCCGGTGTCCTTGGTGGCCTTGCTTGAAATTACATTACAGTTTTCTGTTGAGAAAAAGTTAAAGCGGTGGACTTTGAACCCACACCTCTGAAAGACTGGATCCTTAAATACAGTTGTCTGGACAGCTTGGCCACAGTACCCATTGTTAAAATGGACTGCTTGGTCGTCGCACAGACCATCACAACTTTCCTTTTTTCCAATCAAGGATTTGACGTGAACAACCACCGGTAGGAGGTGCACCTGCCACTGCGGGGGCACAGGTCTTGGTGGCTGGTTGGTTAAGGCGATGGACTACACTATTGAGTCGGATCACCATCCGTGACACACAACGTTGCTTCTTTTCTCCCTTGCATGGCCCTGCATGAAAGTAAAAACGCTGAAATAAAGCAGAAAATGTGATAGCTTGCGCAAACAAACTCAATAAAGATGGCAGTGGTGGGATTTGAACCCACGCCTCCTTAGAGACTGGAGCCTAAATCCAGCACCTTAGACCGCTCGGCCACACTACCCAGCTCTGGGGAACTATTCACACTTTCTCGTCAGTTACCTAGAGCGTCTGCACTTCCTTGTATTTTAGTCTTCTTTTTCATTTTCTTCTTTAAAATCTTTATGTATCTCATGTTGCTCTTGCGTCCTTCATCTTTTTTTATTCTCTTTTTAAAAATCTTGATTTATCTCATGTTGCTCTCTCTTCCATTGTGTACACTGAAAATTAGTTTCTGCTTTTATGTCTGAAGCAGATTGAATCTGAAAAACACAGCAGATAATTTCAAAAACAGAGGTGGGAATGAGGGTAAAGGCTGGATTCCCTTTATTTGTCCGGTGTCCTTGGTGGCCTTGCTTGAAATTACATTACAGTTTTCTGTTGAGAAAAAGTTAAAGCGGTGGACTTTGAACCCACACCTCTGAAAGACTGGATCCTTAAATACAGTTCTCTGGACAGCTTGGCCACAGTACCCATTGTTAAAATGGACTGCTAGGTCGTCGCACAGCCCAGGCCAACTTTCCTTGTTTACAATCAAGTCTTTGACGTGAACAACCACCGGTAGGAGGTGCAACTGCCACCGCGGGGGCACAGGACTTGGTGGCTGGTTGGTTAAGGCGATGGACTACACTATTGAGTTGGAACCCCATCCGTGCCACACAACATTGATTTTTTTCTCCCTTACATGAAAGTAAAAATGCTGAAAAAAAGCAGAACATGTGATAGCTTGCGCAAACAAACTCAATAAAGATGGCAGTGGTGGGATTTGAACCCACGCCTCCTTAGAGACTGGAGCCTAAATCCAGCGCCTTAGACCGCTCGGCCACACTACCCAGCTCTGGCAAGATTTCCACACTTTCTCGTTAGTTACCTAGAGCGTCTGCACTCCCTTGTATTTTAGTCTTCTTTTTCATCTTCTTCTTTAAAATCTTTAGTATCTCATGTTGCTCTTGCGTCCTTCATCTTTTTTTTATTCTATTTTTAAAAATCTTAATTTATCTGATGTTGCTCTTTCTTCCATTGTGTACACTGAAAATTAGTTTCTGCTTTTATGTCTGAAGCAGATTGAATCTGAAAAACACAGCAGATAATTTCAAAAACAGAGGTGGGAATTAGGGTAAAGGCTGGATTCCCTTTATTTGTCCGGTGTCCTTGGTGGCCTTGCTTGAAATTACATTACAGTTTTCTGTTGAGAAAAAGTTAAAGCGGTGGACTTTGAACCTACACCTCTGAAAGACTGGATCCTTAAATACAGTTCTCTGGACAGCTTGGCCACAGTACCCACTGTTAAAATGGACTGCTAGGTCGTCGCATAGCCCAGGCCAACTTTCCTTGTTTACAATCAAGGCTTTGACGTGAACAACCACCGCCAGGAGGAGCAACTGCCACCGCGGGAGCACAGGACTTGGTGGTTGGTTGGTTAAGGCGATGGACTACACTATTGAGATGGAACCCCATCCGTGACCAACAACATTGCTTCTTTTCTCCCTTGCATGGCCCTGCATGAAAGTAAAAACGCTGAAATAAAGCAGAACATGTGATAGCTTGCGCAAACAAACTCAATAAAGATGGCAGTGGTGGGATTTGAACCCACGCCTCCTTAGAGACTGGAGCCTTAATCCAGCGCCTTAGACCGCTCGGCCACACTACCCAGCTCTGGGGAACTATTCACAATTTCTCGTCAGTTACCTAGAGCGTCTGCACTCCCTTGTATTTTAGTCTTCTTTTTCATTTTCTTCTTTAAAATCTTTATGTATCTCATGTTGCTCTTGCGTCCTTCATCTTTTTTTTATTCTCTTTTTAAAAATCTTGATTTATCTCATGTTGCTCCTTCTTCCATTGTGTACACTGAAAATTAGTTTCTGCTTTTATGTCTGAAGCAGATTGAATCTGAAAAACACAGCAGATAATTTCAATAACAGACGTGGGAATTAGGGTAAAGGCTGGATTCCATTTATTTGTCCGGTGTCCTTGGTGGCCTTGCTTGAAATTACATTACAGTTTTCTGTTGAGAAAAAGTTAAAGCGGTGGACTTTGAACCCACACCTCTGAAAGACTGGATCCTTAAATACAGTTCTCTGGACAGCTTGGCCACAGTACCCATTGTTAAAATGGACTGCTAGGTCGTCGCACAGCCCAGGCCAACTTTCCTTGTTTACAATCAAGTCTTTGACGTGAACAACCACCGGTAGGAGGTGCAACTGCCACCGCGGGGGCACAGGACTTGGTGGCTGGTTGGTTAAGGCGATGGACTACACTATTGAGTTGGAACCCCATCCGTGACACACAACATTGCTTCTTTTCTCCCTTGCATGGCCCTGCATGAAAGTAAAAACGCTGAAATTAAGCAGAAGATGTGATAGCTTCCGCAAACAAACTCAATAAAGATGGCAGTGGTGGGATTTTAACCCACGCCTCCTTAGAGACTGGAGCCTAAATCCAGCGCCTTAGACCGCTCGGCCACACTACCCAGCTCTTGCAAGATTGCCAGACTTTCTCGTCAGTTACCTAGAGCGTCTGCAGTCCCTTGTATTTTAGTCTTTTTCATTTTCTTCTTTAAAATCTTTATGTATCTCATGTTGCTCTTGCGTCCTTCATCTCTTTTTTGATTCTCTTTCTAAAAATGTTAATTCATCTGATGTTGCTCTTTCTTCCATCGTATAAACTTAGAATTAGTTTCTGCTTTTATGTCTGAAGCAGATTGAATTAGAAAAACATGGCAGATAATTGCAATAACAGACGTGGGAATGAGGGTAAAGGCTGGATTCCCTTTATTTGTCCGGTGTCCTTGGTGGCCTTGTTTGAAATTACATTACAGTTTTCTGTTGAGAAAAAGTTGCAGCGGTGGACTTTGAACCGACACCTCCGAAAGACTGGGTCCTTAAATCCAGTTCTCTGGACAGCTCGGCCACAGTTCCCACTGTTAAAATGGACTGCTTGGTCGTCGCACAGACCATCACAACTTTCCTTTTTTCCAATCAAGGATTTGACGTGAACAACCACCGGTAGGAGGTGCACCTGCCACTGCGGGGGCACAGGTCTTGGTGGCTGGTTGGTTAAGGCGATGGACTACACTATTGAGTCGGATCACCATCCGTGACACACAACGTTGCTTCTTTTCTCCCTTGCATGGCCCTGCATGAAAGTAAAAACGCTGAAATAAAGCAGAAAATGTGATAGCTTGCGCAAACAAACTCAATAAAGATCGCAGTGGTGGGATTTGAACCCACGCTTCCTTAGAGACTGGAGCCTAAATCCAGCGCCTTAGACCGCTCGGCCACACTACCCAGCTCTTGCAAGATTGCCAGACTTTCTCGTCAGTTACCTAGAGCGTCTGCAGTCCCTTGTATTTTAGTCTTTTTCATTTTCTTCTTTAAAATCTTTATGTATCTCATGTTGCTCTTGCGTCCTTCATCTCTTTTTTGATTCTCTTTCTAAAAATGTTAATTTATCTGATGTTGCTCTTTCTTTCATCGTATCAACTTAGAATTAGTTTCTGCTTTCATGTCTGAAGCAGATTGAATTAGAAAAACATGGCAGATAATTGCAATAACAGACATGGGAATTAGGGTAAAGGCTGGATTCCCTTTATTTGTCCGGTGTCCTTGGTGGCCTTGTTTGAAATTACATTACAGTTTTCTGTTGAGAAAAAGTTGCAGCGGTGGACTTTGAACCGACACCTCCGAAAGACTGGGTCCTTAAATCCAGTTCTCTGGACAGCTCGGCCACAGTTCCCACAGTTAAAATGGACTGCTTGGTCGTCGCACAGACCATCACAACTTTCCTTTTTTCCAATCAAGGATTTGACGTGAACAACCACCGGTAGGAGGTGCAACTGCCACTGCGGGGGCACAGGATTTGGTGGCTGGTTGGTTAAGGCGATGGACTACACTATTGAGTCGGATCCCCATCCGTGACACACAACATTGCTTCTTTTCTCCCTTGCATGGCCCTGCATGAAAGTAAAAACGCTGAAATAAAGCAGAAAATGTGATAGCTTGCGCAAACAAACTCAATAAAGATAGCAGTGGCGGGATTTGAACCCACGCCTCCTTAGAGACTGGAGCCTAAATCCAGCGCCTTAGACCGCTCGGCCACACTACCCAGCTCTGGGGAACTATTCACACTTTCTCGTCAGTTACCTAGAGCGTCTGCACTCCCTTGTATTTTAGTCTTCTTTTTCATTTTCTTCTTTAAAATCTTTATGTATCTCATGTTGCTCTTGCGTCCTTCATCTTTTTTTTATTCTCTTTTTAAAAATCTTGATTTATCTCATGTTGCTCTTTCTTCTATTGTGTACACTGAAAATTAGTTTCTGCTTTTGTCTGAAGCAGATTGAATCTGAAAAACACAGCAGATAATTTCAAAAACAGAGGTGGGAATTAGGGTAAAGGCTGGATTCCCTTTATTTGTCCGGTGTCCTTGGTGGCCTTGCTTGAAATTACATTACAGTTTTCTGTTGAGAAAAAGTTAAAGCGGTGGACTTTGAACCTACACCTCTGAAAGACTGGATCCTTAAATACAGTTCTCTGGACAGCTTGGCCACAGTACCCACTGTTAAAATGGACTGCTAGGTCGTCGCATAGCCCAGGCCAACTTTCCTTGTTTACAATCAAGGCTTTGACGTGAACAACCACCGCCAGGAGGAGCAACTGCCACCGCGGGAGCACAGGACTTGGTGGTTGGTTGGTTAAGGCGATGGACTACACTATTGAGATGGAACCCCATCCGTGACCAACAACATTGCTTCTTTTCTCCCTTGCATGGCCCTGCATGAAAGTAAAAACGCTGAAATAAAGCAGAACATGTGATAGCTTGCGCAAACAAACTCAATAAAGATGGCAGTGGTGGGATTTGAACCCACGCCTCCTTAGAGACTGGAGCCTTAATCCAGCGCCTTAGACCGCTCGGCCACACTACCCAGCTCTGGGGAACTATTCACAATTTCTCGTCAGTTACCTAGAGCGTCTGCACTCCCTTGTATTTTAGTCTTCTTTTTCATTTTCTTCTTTAAAATCTTTATGTATCTCATGTTGCTCTTGCGTCCTTCATCTTTTTTTTATTCTCTTTTTAAAAATCTTGATTTATCTCATGTTGCTCCTTCTTCCATTGTGTACACTGAAAATTAGTTTCTGCTTTTATGTCTGAAGCAGATTGAATCTGAAAAACACAGCAGATAATTTCAATAACAGACGTGGGAATTAGGGTAAAGGCTGGATTCCATTTATTTGTCCGGTGTCCTTGGTGGCCTTGCTTGAAATTACATTACAGTTTTCTGTTGAGAAAAAGTTAAAGCGGTGGACTTTGAACCCACACCTCTGAAAGACTGGATCCTTAAATACAGTTCTCTGGACAGCTTGGCCACAGTACCCATTGTTAAAATGGACTGCTAGGTCGTCGCACAGCCCAGGCCAACTTTCCTTGTTTACAATCAAGTCTTTGACGTGAACAACCACCGGTAGGAGGTGCAACTGCCACCGCGGGGGCACAGGACTTGGTGGCTGGTTGGTTAAGGCGATGGACTACACTATTGAGTTGGAACCCCATCCGTGACACACAACATTGCTTCTTTTCTCCCTTGCATGGCCCTGCATGAAAGTAAAAACGCTGAAATTAAGCAGAAGATGTGATAGCTTCCGCAAACAAACTCAATAAAGATGGCAGTGGTGGGATTTTAACCCACGCCTCCTTAGAGACTGGAGCCTAAATCCAGCGCCTTAGACCGCTCGGCCACACTACCCAGCTCTTGCAAGATTGCCAGACTTTCTCGTCAGTTACCTAGAGCGTCTGCAGTCCCTTGTATTTTAGTCTTTTTCATTTTCTTCTTTAAAATCTTTATGTATCTCATGTTGCTCTTGCGTCCTTCATCTCTTTTTTGATTCTCTTTCTAAAAATGTTAATTCATCTGATGTTGCTCTTTCTTCCATCGTATAAACTTAGAATTAGTTTCTGCTTTTATGTCTGAAGCAGATTGAATTAGAAAAACATGGCAGATAATTGCAATAACAGACGTGGGAATGAGGGTAAAGGCTGGATTCCCTTTATTTGTCCGGTGTCCTTGGTGGCCTTGTTTGAAATTACATTACAGTTTTCTGTTGAGAAAAAGTTGCAGCGGTGGACTTTGAACCGACACCTCCGAAAGACTGGGTCCTTAAATCCAGTTCTCTGGACAGCTCGGCCACAGTTCCCACTGTTAAAATGGACTGCTTGGTCGTCGCACAGACCATCACAACTTTCCTTTTTTCCAATCAAGGATTTGACGTGAACAACCACCGGTAGGAGGTGCACCTGCCACTGCGGGGGCACAGGTCTTGGTGGCTGGTTGGTTAAGGCGATGGACTACACTATTGAGTCGGATCACCATCCGTGACACACAACGTTGCTTCTTTTCTCCCTTGCATGGCCCTGCATGAAAGTAAAAACGCTGAAATAAAGCAGAAAATGTGATAGCTTGCGCAAACAAACTCAATAAAGATCGCAGTGGTGGGATTTGAACCCACGCTTCCTTAGAGACTGGAGCCTAAATCCAGCGCCTTAGACCGCTCGGCCACACTACCCAGCTCTTGCAAGATTGCCAGACTTTCTCGTCAGTTACCTAGAGTGTCTGCAGTCCCTTGTATTTTAGTCTTTTTCATTTTCTTCTTTAAAATCTTTATGTATCTCATGTTGCTCTTGCGTCCTTCATCTCTTTTTTGATTCTCTTTCTAAAAATGTTAATTTATCTGATGTTGCTCTTTCTTTCATCGTATCAACTTAGAATTAGTTTCTGCTTTCATGTCTGAAGCAGATTGAATTAGAAAAACATGGCAGATAATTGCAATAACAGACATGGGAATTAGGGTAAAGGCTGGATTCCCTTTATTTGTCCGGTGTCCTTGGTGGCCTTGTTTGAAATTACATTACAGTTTTCTGTTGAGAAAAAGTTGCAGCGGTGGACTTTGAACCGACACCTCCGAAAGACTGGGTCCTTAAATCCAGTTCTCTGGACAGCTCGGCCACAGTTCCCACAGTTAAAATGGACTGCTTGGTCGTCGCACAGACCATCACAACTTTCCTTTTTTCCAATCAAGGATTTGACGTGAACAACCACCGGTAGGAGGTGCAACTGCCACTGCGGGGGCACAGGATTTGGTGGCTGGTTGGTTAAGGCGATGGACTACACTATTGAGTCGGATCCCCATCCGTGACACACAACATTGCTTCTTTTCTCCCTTGCATGGCCCTGCATGAAAGTAAAAACGCTGAAATAAAGCAGAAAATGTGATAGCTTGCGCAAACAAACTCAATAAAGATAGCAGTGGCGGGATTTGAACCCACGCCTCCTTAGAGACTGGAGCCTAAATCCAGCGCCTTAGACCGCTCGGCCACACTACCCAGCTCTGGGGAACTATTCACACTTTCTCGTCAGTTACCTAGAGCGTCTGCACTCCCTTGTATTTTAGTCTTCTTTTTCATTTTCTTCTTTAAAATCTTTATGTATCTCATGTTGCTCTTGCGTCCTTCATCTTTTTTTTATTCTCTTTTTAAAAATCTTGATTTATCTCATGTTGCTCTTTCTTCTATTGTGTACACTGAAAATTAGTTTCTGCTTTTGTCTGAAGCAGATTGAATCTGAAAAACACAGCAGATAATTTCAAAAACAGAGGTGGGAATTAGGGTAAAGGCTGGATTCCATTTATTTGTCCGGTGTCCTTGGTGGCCTTGCTTGAAATTACATTACAGTTTTCTGTTGAGAAAAAGTTAAAGCGGTGGACTTTGAACCCACACCTCTGAAAGACTGGATCCTTAAATACAGTTCTCTGGACAGCTTGGCCACAGTACCCACTGTTAAAATGGACTGCTTGGTCGTTGCACAGACCATCACAACTTTCCTTTTTTCCAATCAAGGATTTGTTGTGAACAACCACCGGTAGGAGGTGCAACTGCCACCGCGGGGGCACAGGACTTGGTGGCTGGTTGGTTAAGGCGATGGACTATTGAGTTGGAACCCCATCCGTGACACACAACATTGCTTCTTTTCTCCCTTGCATGGCCCTGCATGAAAGTAAAAACGCTGAAATTAAGCAGAACATGTGATAGCTTCCGCAAACAAACTCAATAAAGATGGCAGTGGTGGGATTTGAACCCACGCCTCCTTAGAGACTGGAGCCTAAATCCAGCGCCTTAGACCGCTCGGCCACACTATCCAGCTTTTGCAAGATTGCCAGACTTTCTCGTCAGTTACCTAGAGCGTCTGCAGTCCCTTGTATTTTAGTCTTTTTCATTTTCTTCTTTAAAATCTTTATGTATCTCATGTTGCTTTTGCGTCCTTCATCTCTTTTTTGATTCTCTTTCTAAAAATGTTAATTTATCTGATGTTGCTCTTTCTTTCATCGTATAAACTTAGAATTCGCACAGCCCAGCCCAAGTTTCCTTGTTTCCAATCAAGGATTTGACGTGATAAACCACCGGTAGGAGGTGCAACTGCCACCGCGGGGGCACAGGACTTGGTGGCTGGTTGGTTAAGGCGATGGACTACACTATTGAGTTGGAACCCTATCCGTGAAACACAACATTGCCTCTTTTCTCCCTTGCATGGCCCTGCATGAAAGTAAAAACGCTGAAATAGAGCAGAACATGTGATAGCTTGCGCAAACAAACTCAATAAAGATGGCAGTGGTGGGATTTGAACCCACGCCTCCTTAGAGACTTGAGCCTAAATCCAGCGCCTTAGACCGCTCGGCCACACTACCCAGCTCTGGCAAGATTTCCACACTTTCTCGTCAGTTACCTAGAGCGTCTGCACTCCCTTGTATTTTAGTCTTCTTTTTCATTTTCTTCTTTAAAATCTTTATGTATCTCATGTTGCTCTTGCGTCCTTCATCTTTTTTTGATTCTCTTTTTAAAAATCTTAATTTATCTGATGTTGCACTTTCTTCCATCGTATAAACTTAGAATTCGTTTCTGCTTTTATGTCTGAAGCAGACTGAATTAGAAAAACACGGCAGATAATTGCAATAACAGATGTGGGAATTAGGGTAAAGGCTGGATTCCCTTTATTTGTCCGGTGTCCTTGGTGGCCTTGTTTGAAATTACATTACAGTTTTCTGTTGAGAAAAAGTTGCAGTGGTGGACTTTGAACCCACACCTCCGAAAGACTGGGTCCTTAAATCCAGTTATCTGGACAGCTCGGCCATAGTACCCAATCTTAAAATGGACTGCTTGGTCGTCGCACAGACCATCACAACTTCCCTTTTTTCCAATAAAGGATTTGACGTGAACAACCACCGGTAGGAGGTGCAACTGCCATCGCGGGGGCACAGGACTTGGTGGCTGGTTGGTTAAGGCGATGGACTACACTATTGAGATGGAACCCCATCCGTGACACACAACATTGTTTCTTTTCTCCCTTGCATGGCCCTGCATGAAAGTAAAAAGGCTGAAATAAAGCAGAACATGTGATAGCTTGGGCAAACAAACTCAATAAAGATGGCAGTGGAGGGATTTGAACCCACGCCTCCTTAAAGACTGGAGCCTTAATCCAGCGCCTTAGACCGCTCGGCCACACTACCCAGCTCAGGCAAGATCTCCACACTTTCTCGTCAGTTACCTAGAGCGTCTGCACTCCCTTGTATTTTAGTCTTCTTTTTCATTTTCTTGTTTAAAATCTTTATGTATCTCATGTTGCTCTTGCGTCCTTCATCTTTTTTTGATTCTCTTTTTAAAAATCTTAATTTATCTGATGTTGCTCTTTCTTCCATCTTATAAACTTAGAATTAGTTTCTGCTTTTATGTCTGAAGTAGACTGAATTAGAAAAACACAGCAGATAATTGCAATAACAGACGTGGGAATTAGGGTAAAGGCTGGATTCCCTTTATTTGTCCGGTGTCCTTGGTGGCCTTGTTTGAAATTACATTACAGTTTTCTGTTGAGAAAAACTTGCAGCGGTGGACTTTGAACGGACACCTCCGAAAGACTGTGTCCTTAAATCCAGTTCTCTGGACAGCTCGGCCACAGTTCCCACTGTTAAAATGGACTGCTTGGTCGTCGCACAGACCATCACAACTTCCCTTTTTTCCAATAAAGGATTTGACATGAACAACCACTGGTAGAAGGTGCAACTTCCACCGTGAGAGCACAGGACTTGGTGGCTGGTTGGTTAAGGCGATGGACTACACTATTGAGTTGGAACCCCATCCGTGACACACAACATTGCTTCTTTTCTCCCTTGCATGGCCCTGCATGAAAGTAAAAACGCTGAAATAAAGCAGAACATGTGATAGCTTGCGCAAACAAACTCAATAAAGATGGCAGTGGTGGGATTTGAACCCACGCCTCCTTATAGACTGGAGCCTAAATCCAGCGCCTTAGACCACTCGGCCACACTACCCAGCTCTGGTAAGATTTCCACACTTTCTTGTCAGTTACCTAGAGCGTCTGCACTCCCTTGTATTTTAGTCTTCTTTTTCATTTTCTTCTTTAAAATCTTTATGTATCTCATGTTGCTCTTGCGTCCTTCATCTTTTTTTTATTCTCTTTTTAAAAATATTAATTTATCTGATGTTGCTCTTTCTTCCATCGTATAAACTTAGAATTAGTTTCTGCTTTTATGTCTGAAGCAGATTGAATTAGAAAAACACGGCAGATAATTGCAATAACAGACGTGGGAATTAGGGTAAAGGCTGGATTCCCTTTATTTGTCCGGTGTCCTTGGTGGCCTTGTTTGAAATTACATTAAAGTTTTCTGTTGAGAAAAAGTTGCAGAGGTGGACTTTGAACCTACACCTCCGAAAGACTGGGTCCTTAAATCCAGTTCTCTGGACAGCTCGTCACAGTACCAACTGTTAAAATGGACTGCTGGGTCGTTGCACAGACCATCACAACTTTCCTTTTTTCCAATCAAGGATTTGACGTGAAGAACCACCGGTAGGAGGTGCAACTGCCACCGCGGGGGCACAGGACTTGGTGGCTGGTTGGTTAAGGCGATGGACTACACTATTGAGTTGGAACCCCATCCGTGACACACAACATTGCTTCTTTTCTCCCTTGCATGGCCCTGCATGAAAGTAAAAAAACACTCCCTTGTATTTTAGTCTTCTTTTTCATTTTCTTCTTTAAAATCTTTATGTATCTCATGTTGCTCTTGCGTCCTTCATCTTTTTTTGATTCTCTTTTTAAAAATCTTAATTTATCTGATGTTGCTCTTTCTTCCATCGTATACACTTAGAATTGGTTTCTGTTTTTATGTCTGAAGCAGATTGAATTAGAAAAACACGGCAGATAATTGCAATAACAGACGTGGGAATTAGGGTAAATGCTGGATTCCCTTTATTTGTCCGGTGTCCTTGGTGGCCTTGTTTGAAATTACATTACAGTTTTCTGTTGAGAAAAAGTTGCAGTGGTGGACTTTGAACCCACACCTCCGAAAGACTGGGTCCTTAAATCCAGTTCTCTGGACAGCTCGGCCACAGTACCCACTGTTAAAATGGACTGCTTGGTCGTCGCACAGACCATCACAACTTTCCTTTTTTCCAATCAAGGAATTGACATGAACAACCACCAGTAAGAGGTGCAACTGCCACCGTGAGAGCACAGGACTTGGTGGCTGGTTGGTTAAGGCGACGGACTACACTATTGAGTTGGAACCCCATCCGTGACACACAACATTGCTTCTTTTCTCCCTTGCATGGCCCTGCATGAAGTAAAAACGGTGAAATAAAGCAGAACATGTGATAGCTTGCGCAAACAAACTCAATAAAGATGGCAGTGGTGGGATTTGAACCCACGCCTCCTTAGAGACTGGAGCCTAAATCCAGCGCCTTAGACCGCTCGGCGACACTACCCAACTCCGGCAAAACATTCACACTTTCTCGTCAGTTACCTAGAGTGTCTGCACTTCCTTGTATTTTAGTCTTCTTTTTCATTTTCTTCTTTAAAATCTTTATGTATCTCATGTTGCTCTTGCGTCCTTCATCTTTTTTTCATTCTCTTTTTAAAAATCTTAATTTATCTGATGTTGCTCTTTCTTCCATCGTATAAACTTAGAATTAGTTTCTGCTTTTATGTCTGAAGCAGATTGAATTAGAAAAACACGGCAGATAATTGCAATAACAGACGTGGGAATTAGGGTAAAGGCTGGATTCCCTTTATTTGTCCGGTGTCCTTGGTGGCCTTGTTTGAAATTACATTACAGTTTTCTGTTGAGAAAAAGTTGCAGCGGTGGACTTTGAACCGACACCTCCGAAAGACTGGGTCCTTAAATCCAGTTCTCTGGACAGCTTGGCCACAGTTCCCACTGTTAAAATGGACTGCTGGGTCATCGCACAGACCATCACAACTTTACTTTTTTCCAATCAAGGATTTGACGTGAACAACTACCGAAGGAGGTGCAACTGCCACCGTGGGGGCACAGGACTTGGTGGCTGGTTGGTTAAGGCGATGGACTACACTATTGAGTTGGAACCCCATCCGTGACACACAACATTGCTTCTTTTTTCCCTTGCATGGCCCTGCATGAAAGTAAGAACGCTGAAATAAAGCAGAACATGTGATAGCTTGCGCAAACAAACTCAATAAAGATGGCAGTGGTGGTATTTGAACCCACGCCTCCTTAGAGACTGGAGCCTAAATCCAGCGCCTTAGACCGCTCGGCCACACTACCCAGCTCTGGCAAAATATTCACACTTTCTCGTCAGTTACCTAGAGCGTCTGCACTTCCTTGAATTTTAGTCTTCTTTTTCATTTTCTTCTTTAAAATCTTTACGTATCTCATGTTGCTCTTGCGTCCTTCATCTTTTTTTGATTCTCTTTCTAAAAATGTTAATTTATCTGATGTTGCTCTTTCTTTCATCGTATAAACTTAGAATTTGTTTCTGCTTTCATGTCTGAAGCAGATTGAATTAGAAAAACACGGCAGATAATTGCAATAACAGACGTGGGAATTAGGGTAAAGGCTGGATTCCCTTTATTTGTCCGGTGTCCTTGGTGGCCTTGTTTGAAATTACATTACAGTTTTCTGTTGAGAAAAAGTTGCAGCGGTGGACTTTGAACCGACACCTCCGAAAGACTGGGTCCTTAAATCCAGTTCTCTGGACAGCTTGGCCACAGTTCCCACTGTTAAAATAGACTGCTTGGTCATCGCACAGACCATCACAACTTTACTTTTTTCCAATCAAGGATTTGACGTGAACAACTACCGAAGGAGGTGCAACTGCCACCGTGGGGGCACAGGACTTGGTGGCTGGTTGGTTAAGGCGATGGACTACACTATTGAGTTGGAACCCCATCCGTGACACACAACATTGCTTCTTTTCTCCCTTGCATGACCCTGCATGAAAGTAAAAACGCTGAAATAAAGCAGAACATGTGATAGCTTGCGCAAACAAACTCAATAAAGATGGCAGTGGTGGGATTTCAACCCACGCCTCCTTAGAGACTGGAGCCTTAATCCAGCGCCTTAGACCGCTCGGCCACACTACCCAGCTCCGGAAAAACATTCACACTTTCTCTTCAGTTACCTAGAGCGTCTGCACTTCCTTGTATTTTAGTCTTCTTTTTCATTTTCTTCTTTAAAATCTTTATGTATCTCATGTTGCTCTTGCGTCCTTCATCTTTTTTTGATTCTCTTTTTAAAAATCTTAATTTATCTGATGTTGCTCTTTCTTCCATCGTATAAACTTAGAATTAGTTTCTGCTTTTATGTCTGAAGCAGATTGAATTAGAAAATCACGGCAGATAATTGCAATAACAGACGTGGGAATTAGGGTAAAGGCTGGATTCCCTTTATTTGTCCGGTGTCCTTGGTGGCCTTGTTTGAAATTACATTACAGTTTTCTGTTGAGAAAAAGTTGCAGCGGTGGACTTTGAACCGACACCTCCGAAAGACTGGGTCCTTAAATCCAGTTCTCTGGACAGCTTGGCCACAGTTCCCACTGTTAAAATGGACTGCTGGGTCATCGCACAGACCATCACAACTTTACTTTTTTCCAATCAAGGATTTGACGTGAACAACTACCGAAGGAGGTGCAACTGCCACCGTGGGGGCACAGGACTTGGTGGCTGGTTGGTTAAGGCGATGGACTACACTATTGAGTTGGAACCCCATCCGTGACACACAACATTGCTTCTTTTTTCCCTTGCATGGCCCTGCATGAAAGTAAGAACGCTGAAATAAAGCAGAACATGTGATAGCTTGCGCAAACAAACTCAATAAAGATGGCAGTGGTGGGATTTGAACCCACGCCTCCTTAGAGACTGGAGCCTAAATCCAGCGCCTTAGACCGCTCGGCCACACTACCCAGCTCTGGCAAAATATTCACACTTTCTCGTCAGTTACCTAGAGCGTCTGCACTTCCTTGAATTTTAGTCTTCTTTTTCATTTTCTTCTTTAAAATCTTTACGTATCTCATGTTGCTCTTGCGTCCTTCATCTTTTTTTGATTCTCTTTCTAAAAATGTTAATTTATCTGATGTTGCTCTTTCTTTCATCGTATAAACTTAGAATTTGTTTCTGCTTTCATGTCTGAAGCAGATTGAATTAGAAAAACACGGCAGATAATTGCAATAACAGACGTGGGAATTAGGGTAAAGGCTGGATTCCCTTTATTTGTCCGGTGTCCTTGGTGGCCTTGTTTGAAATTACATTACAGTTTTCTGTTGAGAAAAAGTTGCAGCGGTGGACTTTGAACCGACACCTCCGAAAGACTGGGTCCTTAAATCCAGTTCTCTGGACAGCTTGGCCACAGTTCCCACTGTTAAAATAGACTGCTTGGTCATCGCACAGACCATCACAACTTTACTTTTTTCCAATCAAGGATTTGACGTGAACAACTACCGAAGGAGGTGCAACTGCCACCGTGGGGGCACAGGACTTGGTGGCTGGTTGGTTAAGGCGATGGACTACACTATTGAGTTGGAACCCCATCCGTGACACACAACATTGCTTCTTTTCTCCCTTGCATGACCCTGCATGAAAGTAAAAACGCTGAAATAAAGCAGAACATGTGATAGCTTGCGCAAACAAACTCAATAAAGATGGCAGTGGTGGGATTTCAACCCACGCCTCCTTAGAGACTGGAGCCTTAATCCAGCGCCTTAGACCGCTCGGCCACACTACCCAGCTCCGGAAAAACATTCACACTTTCTCTTCAGTTACCTAGAGCGTCTGCACTTCCTTGTATTTTAGTCTTCTTTTTCATTTTCTTCTTTAAAATCTTTATGTATCTCATGTTGCTCTTGCGTCCTTCATCTTTTTTTGATTCTCTTTTTAAAAATCTTAATTTATCTGATGTTGCTCTTTCTTCCATCGTATAAACTTAGAATTAGTTTCTGCTTTTATGTCTGAAGCAGATTGAATTAGAAAATCACGGCAGATAATTGAAATAACAGACATGGGAATTAGGGTAAAGGCTGGATTCCCTTTATTTGTCCGGTGTCCTTGGTGGCCTTGTTTGAAAATACATTACAGTTTTCTGTTGAGAAAAAGTTGTAGCGGTGGACTTTGAACCGACACCTCCGAAAGACTGGGTCCTTAAATCCAGTTCTCTGGACAGCTCGGCCACAGTTCCCACTGTTAAAATGGAATGCTTGGTCGTCGCACAGACCATCACAACTTTCCTTTTTTCCAATCAAGGAATTGACATGAACAACCACCAGTAGGAGGTGCAATTGCCACAGCGGGGGCACAGGACTTGGTGGCTGGTTGTTTAAGGCGATGGACTACACTATTGAGTTGGAAGCCCATCCGTGACACACACCATTGCTTCTTTTCTCCCTTGCATGGCCCTGCATGAAAGTAAAAACGGTGAAATAAAGCAGAACATGTGATAGCTTGCGCAAACAAACTCAATAAAGATGGCAGTGGTGGGATTTGAACCCACGCCTCCTTAGAGACTGGAGCCTAAATCTAGCGCCTTAGACCGCTCGGCGACACTACCCAACTCCGGCAAAACATTCACACTTTCTCGTCAGTTACCTAGAGTGTCTGCACTTCCTTGTATTTTAGTCTTCTTTTTCATTTTCTTCTTTAAAATCTTTATGTATCTCATGTTGCTCTTGCGTCCTTCATCTTTTTTTGATTCTCTTTTTAAAAATCTTAATTTATCTGATGTTGCTCTTTCTTCCATCGTATAAACTTAGAATTAGTTTCTGGTTTTATGTCTGAAGCAGATTGAATTAGAAAAACACGGCAGATAATCGCAATAACAGACGTGGGAATTAGGGTAAAGGCTGGATTCCCTTTATTTTCTGGTGTCCTTGGTGGCCTTGTTTGAAATTACATTACAGTTTTCTGTTGAGAAAAAGTTACAGCGGTGGACTTTGAACCGACACCTCCGAAAGACTGGGTCCTTAAATCCAGTTCTCTGGACAGCTTGGCCACAGTACCAACTGTTAAAATGGACTGCTGGGTCGTCCCACAGACCATCACAACTTTCCTTAATTCCAATCAAGGATTTGACATGAACAACCACTGGTAGGAGGTGCAACTGCCACCGTGAGAGCACAGGACTTGGTGGCTGGTTGGTTAAGGCGATGGACTACACTATTGAGTTGGAACCCCATCCGTGACACACAACATTGCTTATTTTCTCCCTTGCATGGCCCTACATGAAAGTAAAAACACCGAAATAAAGCAGAACATGTGATAGCTTGCGCAAACAAACTCAATAAAGATGGCAGTGGTGGGATTTGAACCCACGCCTCCTTAGAGACTGGAGCCTTAATCCAGCGCCTTAGACCGCTCGGCCACACTACCCAGCTCTGGCAAAACATTCACACTTTCTCGTCAGTTACCTAGAGTGTCTGCACTTCCTTGTATTTTAGTCTTCTTTTTCATTTTCTTCTTTAAAATCTTTATGTATCTCATGTTGCTCTTGCGTCCTTCATCTTTTTTTGATTCTCTTTTTAAAAATCTTAATTTATCTGATGTTGCTCTTTCTTTCATCGTATAAACTGAGAATTAGTTTCTGCTTTTATGTCTGAAGCAGATTGAATTAGAAAAACACGGCAGATAATTGCAATAACAGACGTGGGAATTAGGGTAAAGGCTGGATTCCCTTTATTTTCCGGTGTCCTTGGTGGCCTTGTTTGAAATTACATTACAGTTTTCTGTTGAGAAAAAGTTGCAGCGGTGGACTTTGAACCGACACCTCCGAAAGACTGGGTCCTTAAATCCAGTTCTCTGGACAGCTTGGCCACAGTTCCCACTGTTAAAATAGACTGCTTGGTCATCGCACAGACCATCACAACTTTACTTTTTTCCAATCAAGGATTTGACGTGAACAACTACCGAAGGAGGTGCAACTGCCACCGTGGGGGCACAGGACTTGGTGGCTGGTTGGTTAAGGCGATGGACTACACTATTGAGTTGGAACCCCATCCGTGACACACAACATTGCTTCTTTTCTCCCTTGCATGACCCTGCATGAAAGTAAAAACGCTGAAATAAAGCAGAACATGTGATAGCTTGCGCAAACAAACTCAATAAAGATGGCAGTGGTGGGATTTGAACCCACGCCTCCTTAGAGACTGGAGCCTTAATCCAGCGCCTTAGACCGCTCGGCCACACTACCCAGCTCCGGAAAAACATTCACACTTTCTCTTCAGTTACCTAGAGCGTCTGCACTTCCTTGTATTTTAGTCTTCTTTTTCATTTTCTTCTTTAAAATCTTTATGTATCTCATGTTGCTCTTGCGTCCTTCATCTTTTTTTGATTGTCTTTGTAAAAATCTTAATTTATCTGATGTTGCTCTTTCTTCCATCGTATAAACTTAGAATTAGTTTCTGCTTTCATGTCTGAAGCAGATTGAATTAGAAAAACACGGCAGATAATTGCAATAACAGACGTGGGAATTGGGGTAAAGGCTGGATTCCCTTTATTTGTCCGGTGTCCTTGGTGGCCTTGTTTGAAATTACATTACAGTTTTCTGTTGAGAAAAACTTGCAGCGGTGGACTTTGAACCGACACCTCCGAAAGACTGGGTCCTTAAATCCAGTTCTCTGGACAGCTTGGCCACAGTTCCCACTGTTAAAATAGACTGCTTGGTCATCGCACAGACCATCACAACTTTACTTTTTTCCAATCAAGGATTTGACGTGAACAACTACCGAAGGAGGTGCAACTGCCACCGTGGGGGCACAGGACTTGGTGGCTGGTTGGTTAAGGTGATGGACTACACTATTGAGTTGGAACCCCATCCGTGACACACAACATTGCTTCTTTTCTCCCTTGCATGGCCCTGCATGAAAGTAAAAACGCTGAAATAAAGCAGAACATGTGATAGCTTGCGCAAACAAACTCAATAAAGATGGCAGTGGTGGGATTTGAACCCATGCCTCCTTAGAGACTGGAGCCTTAATCCAGCGCCTTAGACCGCTCGGCCACACTACCCAGCTCTGGCAAAATACTCACACTTTCTCTTCAGTTACCTAGAGCGTCTGCACTTCCTTGTATTTTAGTCTTCTTTTTCATTTTCTTCTTTAAAATCTTTATGTATCTCATGTTGTTCTTGCGTCCTTCATCTTTTTTTGATTCTCTTTTTAAAAATCTTAATTTATCTGATGTTGCTCTTTCTTCCATCGTATAAACTTAGAATTAGTTTCTGCTTTTATGTCTGAAGCAGATTGAATTAGAAAAACACGGCAGATAATTGCAATAACAGACGTGGGAATTAGGGTAAAGGCTGGATTCCCTTTATTTTCCGGTGTCCTTGGTGGCCTAGTTTGAAATTACATTACAGTTTTCTGTTGAGAAAAAGTTGCAGTGGTGGACTTTGAACCGACACCTCCGAAAGACTGGGTCCTTAAATCCAGTTCTCTGGACAGCTCGGCCACAGTTCCCACTGTTAAAATGGACTGCTTGATCGTCGCACAGACCATCACAACTTTCCTTTTTTCCAATCAAGGATTTGACGTGAACAACCACCGGTAGGAGGTACAACTGCCACCGTGGGGGCACAGGACTTGGTGGCTGGTTGGTTAAGGCGATGGACTACACTATTGAGTTGGAACCCCATCCGTGACAAACAAACAAACTCAATAAAGATGGCAGTGGTGGGATTTGAACCCACGCCTCCTTAGAGACTGGAGCCTTAATCCAGCGCCTTAGACCGCTCGGCCACACTACCCAGCTCTGGCAAAATACTCACACTTTCTCTTCAGTTACCTAGAGCGTCTGCACTTCCTTGTATTTTAGTCTTCTTTTTCATTTTCTTCTTTAAAATCTTTATGTATCTCATGTTGTTCTTGCGTCCTTCATCTTTTTTTGATTCTCTTTTTAAAAATCTTAATTTATCTGATGTTGCTCTTTCTTCCATCGTATAAACTTAGAATTAGTTTCTGCTTTTATGTCTGAAGCAGATTTAATTAGAAAAACACTGCAGATAATTGCAATAACAGACGTGGGAATGAGGGTAAAGGCTGGATTCCCTTTATTTTCCGGTTTCCTTGGTGGCCTAGTTTGAAATTACATTACAGTTTTCTGTTGAGAAAAAGTTGCAGTGGTGGACTTTGAACCCACACCTCCGAAAGACTGGGTCCTTTCAATCCAGTTCTCTGCCCAGCTCGGCCACAGTTCCCACTGTTAAAATAGACTGCTTGGTCATCGCACAGACCATCACAACTTTACTTTTTTCCAATCAAGGATTTGACATGAACAACCACCAGTAGGAGGTGCAACTGCCACCGCGGGAGCACAGGACTTGGTGGCTGGTTGGTTAAGGCGATGGACTACACTATTGAGTTGGAACCCCATCCGTGACACACAACATTGCTTCTTTTCTCCCTTGCATGACCCTGCATGAAAGTAAAAACGCTGAAATAAAGCAGAACATGTGATAGCTTGCGCAAACAAACTCAATAAAGATGGCAGTGGTGGGATTTGAACCCACGCCTCCTTAGAGACTGGAGCCTTAATCCAGCGCCTTAGACCGCTCGGCCACACTACCCAGCTCCGGAAAAACATTCACACTTTCTCTTCAGTTACCTAGAGCGTCTGCACTTCCTTGTATTTTAGTCTTCTTTTTCATTTTCTTCTTTAAAATCTTTATGTATCTCATGTTGCTCTTGCGTCCTTCATCTTTTTTTGATTGTCTTTGTAAAAATCTTAATTTATCTGATGTTGCTCTTTCTTCCATCGTATAAACTTAGAATTAGTTTCTGCTTTCATGTCTGAAGCAGATTGAATTAGAAAAACACGGCAGATAATTGCAATAACAGACGTGGGAATTGGGGTAAAGGCTGGATTCCCTTTATTTGTCCGGTGTCCTTGGTGGCCTTGTTTGAAATTACATTACAGTTTTCTGTTGAGAAAAACTTGCAGCGGTGGACTTTGAACCGACACCTCCGAAAGACTGGGTCCTTAAATCCAGTTCTCTGGACAGCTTGGCCACAGTTCCCACTGTTAAAATAGACTGCTTGGTCATCGCACAGACCATCACAACTTTACTTTTTTCCAATCAAGGATTTGACGTGAACAACTACCGAAGGAGGTGCAACTGCCACCGTGGGGGCACAGGACTTGGTGGCTGGTTGGTTAAGGTGATGGACTACACTATTGAGTTGGAACCCCATCCGTGACACACAACATTGCTTCTTTTCTCCCTTGCATGGCCCTGCATGAAAGTAAAAACGCTGAAATAAAGCAGAACATGTGATAGCTTGCGCAAACAAACTCAATAAAGATGGCAGTGGTGGGATTTGAACCCATGCCTCCTTAGAGACTGGAGCCTTAATCCAGCGCCTTAGACCGCTCGGCCACACTACCCAGCTC
Organism: Oncorhynchus mykiss; assembly: GCF_013265735.2. Classification (NCBI taxonomy): domain Eukaryota; kingdom Metazoa; phylum Chordata; class Actinopteri; order Salmoniformes; family Salmonidae; genus Oncorhynchus; species Oncorhynchus mykiss. The sequence continues at coordinate 21,003 of NW_023493848.1, read as the reverse complement.
TGGCAAAATACTCACACTTTCTCTTCAGTTACCTAGAGCGTCTGCACTTCCTTGTATTTTAGTCTTCTTTTTCATTTTCTTCTTTAAAATCTTTATGTATCTCATGTTGTTCTTGCGTCCTTCATCTTTTTTTGATTCTCTTTTTAAAAATCTTAATTTATCTGATGTTGCTCTTTCTTCCATCGTATAAACTTAGAATTAGTTTCTGCTTTTATGTCTGAAGCAGATTGAATTAGAAAAACACGGCAGATAATTGCAATAACAGACGTGGGAATTAGGGTAAAGGCTGGATTCCCTTTATTTTCCGGTGTCCTTGGTGGCCTAGTTTGAAATTACATTACAGTTTTCTGTTGAGAAAAAGTTGCAGTGGTGGACTTTGAACCGACACCTCCGAAAGACTGGGTCCTTAAATCCAGTTCTCTGGACAGCTCGGCCACAGTTCCCACTGTTAAAATGGACTGCTTGATCGTCGCACAGACCATCACAACTTTCCTTTTTTCCAATCAAGGATTTGACGTGAACAACCACCGGTAGGAGGTACAACTGCCACCGTGGGGGCACAGGACTTGGTGGCTGGTTGGTTAAGGCGATGGACTACACTATTGAGTTGGAACCCCATCCGTGACAAACAAACAAACTCAATAAAGATGGCAGTGGTGGGATTTGAACCCACGCCTCCTTAGAGACTGGAGCCTTAATCCAGCGCCTTAGACCGCTCGGCCACACTACCCAGCTCTGGCAAAATACTCACACTTTCTCTTCAGTTACCTAGAGCGTCTGCACTTCCTTGTATTTTAGTCTTCTTTTTCATTTTCTTCTTTAAAATCTTTATGTATCTCATGTTGTTCTTGCGTCCTTCATCTTTTTTTGATTCTCTTTTTAAAAATCTTAATTTATCTGATGTTGCTCTTTCTTCCATCGTATAAACTTAGAATTAGTTTCTGCTTTTATGTCTGAAGCAGATTTAATTAGAAAAACACTGCAGATAATTGCAATAACAGACGTGGGAATGAGGGTAAAGGCTGGATTCCCTTTATTTTCCGGTTTCCTTGGTGGCCTAGTTTGAAATGACATTACAGTTTTCTGTTGAGAAAAAGTTGCAGTGGTGGACTTTGAACCGACACCTCCGAAAGACTGGGTCCTTAAATCCAGTTCTCTGGACAGCTCGGCCACAGTTCCCACTGTTAAAATGGACTGCTTGATCGTCGCACAGACCATCACAACTTTACTTTTTTCCAATCAAGGATTTGACGTGAACAACCACCGGTAGGAGGTGCAACTGCCACCGTGGGGGCACAGGACTTGGTGGCTGGTTGGTTAAGGCGATGGACTACACTATTGAGTTGGAACCCCATCCGTGACAAACTAACAAACTCAATGAAGATGGCAGTGGTGGGATTTGAACCCACGCCTCCTTAGAGACTGGAGCCTTAATCCTGCGCCTTAGACCGCTCGGCCACACTATCCAGCTCTGGAAAAACTTTCACACTTTCTCTTCAGTTACCTAGAGCGTCTGCACTTCCTTGTATTTTAGTCTTCTTTTTCATTTTCTTCTTTAAAATCTTTATGTATCTCATGTTGCTCTTGCGTCCTTCATCTTTTTTTGATTCTCTTTTTAAAAATCTTAATTTATCTGATGTTGCTCTTTCTTCCATCGTATAAACTTAGAATTAGTTTCTGCTTTTATGTCTGAAGCAGATTGAATTAGAAAAACACGGCAGATAATTGCAATAACAGACGTGGGAATTAGGGTAAAGGCTGGATTCCCTTTATTTGTCCGGTGTCCTTGGTGGCCTTGTTTGAAATTACATTACAGTTTTCTGTTGAGAAAAAGTTGCAGTGGTGGACTTTGAACCCACACCTCCGAAAGACTGGGTCCTTTCAATCCAGTTCTCTGCCCAGCTCGGCCACAGTTCCCACTGTTAAAATAGACTGCTTGGTCATCGCACAGACCATCACAACTTTACTTTTTTCCAATCAAGGATTTGACATGAACAACCACCAGTAGGAGGTGCAACTGCCACCGCGGGAGCACAGGACTTGGTGGCTGGTTGGTTAAGGCGATGGACTACACTATTGAGTTGGAACCCCATCCGTGACACACAACATTGCTTCTTTTCTCCCTTGCATGGCCCTGCATGAAAGTAAAAACGCTGAAATAAAGCAGAACATGTAATAGCTTGCACAAACAAACTCAATAAAGATGGCAGCGGTGGGATTTGAACCCACGCCTCCTTAGAGACTGGAGCCTAAATCCAGCGCCTTAGACCGCTCGGCCACACTACCCAGCTCTGGCAAGATTGCCACACTTTCTCGTCAGTTACCTAGAGCATCTGCACTCCCTTGTATTTTAGTCTTCTTTTTCATTTTCTTCTTTAAAATCTTTATGTATCTCATGTTGCTCTTGCGTCCTTCATCTTTTTTTGATTCTCTTTCTAAAAATCTTAATTTATCTGATGTTGCTCTTTCTTTCATCGTATAAACTTAGAATTCGTTTCGGCTTTTATGTCTGAAGCAGATTGAATTAGAAAAACATGGCAGATAATTGCAATAACAGACGTGGGAATTAGGGTAAAGGCTGGATTCCCTTTATTTGTCCGGTGTCCTTGGTGGCCTTGTTTGAAATTACATTACAGTTTTCTGTTGAGAAAAAGTTGCAGAGGTGGACTTTGAACCTACACCTCCGAAAGACTGGGTCCTTAAATCCAGTTCTCTGGACAGCTCGGCCACAGTTCCCACTGTTAAAATGGACTGCTTGGTCGTCGCACAGACCATCACAACTTTCCTTTTTTCCAATCAAGGATTTGACGTGAAGAACCACCTGTAGGAGGTGCAACTGCCACCGCGGGGGCACAGGACTTGGTGGCTGGTTGGTTAAGGCGATGGACTACACTATTGAGTTGGAACCCCATCCGTGACACACAACATTGCTTCTTTTCTCCCTTGCATGGCCCTGCATGAAATTAAAAACACTGAAATAAAGCAGAACATGTGATAGCTTGCGCAAACAAACTCAATAAAGATGGCAGTGGTGGGATTTGAACCCACGCCTCCTTAGAGACTGGAGCCTTAATCCAGCGCCTTAGACCGCTCGGCCACACTACCCAGCTCTGGCAAAATACTCACACTTTCTCTTCAGTTACCTAGAGCGTCTGCACTTCCTTGTATTTTAGTCTTCTTTTTCATTTTCTTCTTTAAAATCTTTATGTATCTCATGTTGTTCTTGCGTCCTTCATCTTTTTTTGATTCTCTTTTTAAAAATCTTAATTTATCTGATGTTGCTCTTTCTTCCATCGTATAAACTTAGAATTAGTTTCTGCTTTTATGTCTGAAGCAGATTGAATTAGAAAAACACGGCAGATAATTGCAATAACAGACGTGGGAATTAGGGTAAAGGCTGGATTCCCTTTATTTTCCGGTGTCCTTGGTGGCCTAGTTTGAAATTACATTACAGTTTTCTGTTGAGAAAAAGTTGCAGTGGTGGACTTTGAACCGACACCTCCGAAAGACTGGGTCCTTAAATCCAGTTCTCTGGACAGCTCGGCCACAGTTCCCACTGTTAAAATGGACTGCTTGATCGTCGCACAGACCATCACAACTTTCCTTTTTTCCAATCAAGGATTTGACGTGAACAACCACCGGTAGGAGGTACAACTGCCACCGTGGGGGCACAGGACTTGGTGGCTGGTTGGTTAAGGCGATGGACTACACTATTGAGTTGGAACCCCATCCGTGACAAACAAACAAACTCAATAAAGATGGCAGTGGTGGGATTTGAACCCACGCCTCCTTAGAGACTGGAGCCTTAATCCAGCGCCTTAGACCGCTCGGCCACACTACCCAGCTCTGGCAAAATACTCACACTTTCTCTTCAGTTACCTAGAGCGTCTGCACTTCCTTGTATTTTAGTCTTCTTTTTCATTTTCTTCTTTAAAATCTTTATGTATCTCATGTTGTTCTTGCGTCCTTCATCTTTTTTTGATTCTCTTTTTAAAAATCTTAATTTATCTGATGTTGCTCTTTCTTCCATCGTATAAACTTAGAATTAGTTTCTGCTTTTATGTCTGAAGCAGATTTAATTAGAAAAACACTGCAGATAATTGCAATAACAGACGTGGGAATTAGGGTAAAGGCTGGATTCCCTTTATTTTCCGGTGTCCTTGGTGGCCTAGTTTGAAATGACATTACAGTTTTCTGTTGAGAAAAAGTTGCAGTGGTGGACTTTGAACCGACACCTCCGAAAGACTGGGTCCTTAAATCCAGTTCTCTGGACAGCTCGGCCACAGTTCCCACTGTTAAAATGGACTGCTTGATCGTCGCACAGACCATCACAACTTTACTTTTTTCCAATCAAGGATTTGACGTGAACAACCACCGGTAGGAGGTGCAACTGCCACCGTGGGGGCACAGGACTTGGTGGCTGGTTGGTTAAGGCGATGGACTACACTATTGAGTTGGAACCCCATCCGTGACAAACTAACAAACTCAATGAAGATGGCAGTGGTGGGATTTGAACCCACGCCTCCTTAGAGACTGGAGCCTTAATCCTGCGCCTTAGACCGCTCTGCCACACTATCCAGCTCTGGAAAAACTTTCACACTTTCTCTTCAGTTACCTAGAGCGTCTGCACTTCCTTGTATTTTAGTCTTCTTTTTCATTTTCTTCTTTAAAATCTTTATGTATCTCATGTTGCTCTTGCGTCCTTCATCTTTTTTTGATTCTCTTTTTAAAAATCTTAATTTATCTGATGTTGCTCTTTCTTCCATCGTATAAACTTAGAATTAGTTTCTGCTTTTATGTCTGAAGCAGATTGAATTAGAAAAACACGGCAGATAATAGACGTGGGAATGAGGGTAAAGGCTGGATTCCCTTTATTTGTCCGGTGTCCTTGGTGGCCTTGTTTGAAATTACATTACAGTTTTCTGTTGAGAAAAAGTTGCAGTGGTGGACTTTGAACCCACACCTCCGAAAGACTGGGTCCTTTCAATCCAGTTCTCTGCCCAGCTCGGCCACAGTTCCCACTGTTAAAATAGACTGCTTGGTCATCGCACAGACCATCACAACTTTACTTTTTTCCAATCAAGGATTTGACATGAACAACCACCAGTAGGAGGTGCAACTGCCACCGCGGGAGCACAGGACTTGGTGGCTGGTTGGTTAAGGCGATGGACTACACTATTGAGTTGGAACCCCATCCGTGACACACAACATTGCTTCTTTTCTCCCTTGCATGGCCCTGCATGAAAGTAAAAACGCTGAAATAAAGCAGAACATGTAATAGCTTGCACAAACAAACTCAATAAAGATGGCAGCGGTGGGATTTGAACCCACGCCTCCTTAGAGACTGGAGCCTAAATCCAGCGCCTTAGACCGCTCGGCCACACTACCCAGCTCTGGCAAGATTGCCACACTTTCTCGTCAGTTACCTAGAGCATCTGCACTCCCTTGTATTTTAGTCTTCTTTTTCATTTTCTTCTTTAAAATCTTTATGTATCTCATGTTGCTCTTGCGTCCTTCATCTTTTTTTGATTCTCTTTCTAAAAATCTTAATTTATCTGATGTTGCTCTTTCTTTCATCGTATAAACTTAGAATTCGTTTCGGCTTTTATGTCTGAAGCAGATTGAATTAGAAAAACATGGCAGATAATTGCAATAACAGACGTGGGAATTAGGGTAAAGGCTGGATTCCCTTTATTTGTCCGGTGTCCTTGGTGGCCTTGTTTGAAATTACATTACAGTTTTCTGTTGAGAAAAAGTTGCAGAGGTGGACTTTGAACCTACACCTCCGAAAGACTGGGTCCTTAAATCCAGTTCTCTGGACAGCTCGGCCACAGTTCCCACTGTTAAAATGGACTGCTTGGTCGTCGCACAGACCATCACAACTTTCCTTTTTTCCAATCAAGGATTTGACGTGAAGAACCACCTGTAGGAGGTGCAACTGCCACCGCGGGGGCACAGGACTTGGTGGCTGGTTGGTTAAGGCGATGGACTACACTATTGAGTTGGAACCCCATCCGTGACACACAACATTGCTTCTTTTCTCCCTTGCATGGCCCTGCATGAAATTAAAAACACTGAAATAAAGCAGAACATGTGATAGCTTGCGCAAACAAACTCAATAAAGATGGCAGTGGTGGGATTTGAACCCACGCCTCCTTAGAGACTGGAGCCTTAATCCAGCGCCTTAGACCGCTCGGCCACACTACCCAGCTCTGGCAAGATTTCCAAACTTTCTCGTCAGTTACCTAGAGCGTCTGCACTTCCTTGTATTTTAGTCTTCTTTTTCATTTTCTTCTTTAAAATCTTTATGTATCTCATGTTGCTCTTGCGTCCTTCATCTTTTTTTGATTCTCTTTCTAAAAATCTTAATTTATCTGATGTTGCTCTTTCTTCCATCGTATAAACTTAGAATTAGTTTCTGCTTTTATGTCTGAAGCAGATTGAATTAGAAAAACACGGCAGATAATAGCAATAACAGACGTGGGAATTAGGGTAAAGGCTGGATTCCCTTTATTTTCCGGTGTCCTTGCTGGCCTTGTTTGAAATTAAATTACAGTTTTCTGTTGAGAAAAACTTGCAGCGGTGGACTTTGAACCGACACCTCCGAAAGACTGGGTCCTTAAATCCAGTTCTCTGGACAGCTCGGCCACAGTACCCACTGTTAAAATGGACTGCTTGTTCGTCGCACAGACCATCACAACTTTCCTTTTTTCCAATCAAGGATTTGACGTGAACAACCACCGGTAGGAGGTGCAACTGCCACTGCGGGGGCACAGGACTTGGTGGCTGGTTGGTTAAGGCAATGGACTACACTATTGAGTCGGATCCCCATCCGTGACACACAACATTGCTTATTTTCTCCCTTGCATGGCCCTGCATGAAAGTAAAAACTCTGAAATAAAGCAGAACATGTGATAGCTTGCGCAAACAAACTCAATAAAGATAGAAGTGGTGGGATTTGAACCCACGCCTCCTTAGAGACTGGAGCCTTAATCCAGCGCCTTAGACCGCTCGGCCACACTACCCAGCTGTAGAAAAATATTCACACTTTCTCGTCAGTTACCTAGAGCGTCTGCACTCCCTTGTATTTCAGTCTTCTTTTTCATTTTCTTCTTTAAAATCTTTATGTATCTCATGTTGTTCTTGCGTCCTTCATCTTTTTTTGATTCTCTTTCTAAAAATGTTAATTTATCTGATGTTGCTCTTTCTTTCATCGTATAAACTGAGAATTAGTTTCTGCTTTTATATCTGAAGCAGATTGAATTAGAAAAACATGGCAGATAATTGCAATAACAGACGTGGGAATTAGGGTAAAGGCTGGATTCCCTTTATTTGTCCGGTGTCCTTGGTGGCCTTGTTTGAAATTACATTACAGTTTTCTGTTGAGAAAAAGTTGCAGCGGTGGACTTTGAACCGACACCTCCGAAAGACTGGGTCCTTAAATCCAGTTCTCTGGACAGCTCGGCCACAGTACCAACTGTTAAAATGGACTGCTTGGTCGTCGCACAGACCATCACAACTTTCCTTTTTTCCAATCAAGGATTTGACGTGAACAACCACCGGTAGGAGGTGCAACTGCCACTGCGGGGGCACAGGACTTGGTGGCTGGTTGGTTAAGGCGATGGACTACACTATTGAGTCGGATCCCCATCCGTGACACACAACATTGCTTATTTTCTCCCTTGCATGGCCCTGCATGAAAGTAAAAACTCTGAAATAAAGCAGAACATGTGTTAGCTTGCGCAAACAAACTCAATAAAGATGGCAGTTGTGGAATTTGAACCCACGCCCCCTTAGAGACAGGAGCCTTAATCCAGCGCCTTAGACCGCTCGGCCACACTACCCAGCTGTGGCAAAATATTCACACTTTCTCGTCAGTTACCTAGAGCGTCTGCACTCCCTTGTATTTCAGTCTTCTTTTTCATTTTCTTCTTTAAAATCTTTATGTATCTCATGTTGCTCTTGCGTCCTTCATCTTTTTTTGATTATCTTTTTAAAAATCTTAATTTATCTGATGTTGCTCTTTCTTCCATCGTATAAACTTAGAATTAGTTGCTGCTTTTATGTCTGAAGCAGATTGAATTAGAAAAACACGGCAGATAATTGCAATTACAGACCTGGGAATGAGGGTAAAGGCTGGATTCCCTTTATTTTCCGGTGTCCTTGGTGGCCTTGTTTGAAATTACATTACAGTTTTCTGTTGAGAAAAAGTTAAAGCGGTGGACTTTGAACCCACACCTCTGAAAGACTGGATCCTTATCTCCAGTTCTCTGGACAGCTCGGCCACAGTACCCACTGTTAAAATGGACTGCTGGGTCGTTGCACAGACCATCACAACTTTCCTTTTTTCCAATCAAGGATTTGACGTGAAGAACCACCGGTAGGAGGTGCAACTGCCACCGCGGGGGCACAGGACTTGGTGGCTGGTTGGTTAAGGCGATGGACTACACTATTGAGTTGGAACCCCATCCGTGACACACAACATTGCTTCTTTTCTCCCTTGCATGGCCCTGCATGAAAGTAAAAACGCTGAAATAAAGCAGAACATGTGATAGCTTGTGCAAACAAACTCAATAAAGATGGCAGCGGTGGGATTTGAACCCACACCTACTTAGAGACTGGAGCCTAAATCCAGCGCCTTAGACCGCTCGGCCACACTACCCAACTCTGGCAAGATTTCACCACTTTCTCTTCAGTTACCTAGAGCGTCTGCACTCCCTTGTATTTTAGTCTTCTTTTTCATTTTCTTCTTTAAAATCTTTATGTATCTCATGTTGCTCTTGCGTCCTTCATCTTTTTTTGATTCTCTTTTTAAAAATCTTAATTTATCTGATGTTGCTCTTTCTTCCATCGTATAAACTTAGAATTAGTTTCTGCTTTTTCGTCTGAAGCAGTTTGAATTAGAAAAACACGGCAGATAATTGCAATTACAGACGTGGGAATTAGGGTAAAGGAAGGATTCCCTTTATTTGTCCGGTGTCCTTGGTGGCCTTGTTTGAAATTACATTACAGTTTTCTGTTGAGAGAAAGTTGCAGAGGTGGACTTTGAACCTACACCTCCGAAAGACTGGGTCCTTAAATCCAGTTCTCTGGACAGCACGGTCACAGTACCAACTGTTAAAATGGACTGCTAGGTCGTTGCACAGACCATCACAACTTTCCTTTTTTTTCCAATCAAGGATTTGACGTGAACAACCCCCGGTAGGAGGTGCAACTGCCACAGCGAGAGCACAGGACTTGGTGGCTGATTGGTTAAGGTGATGGACTACACTATTGAGTTGGAACCCCATCCGTGACACACAACATTGCTTCTTTTCTCCCTTGCATGGGCGACATGAAAGTAAAAACCCAGAAACAAAGCAGAAAATGTGATAGCTTGCGCAAAAAAACTCAATAAAGATGGCAGTGGTGGGATTTGAACCCACGCCTCCTTAGAGACTGGAGCCTTAATCCAGCGCCTTAGACCGCTCGGCCACACTACCCAGCTCTGGCAAAATATTTACACTTTCTCGTCAGTTACCTAGAGCGTCTGTACTTCCTTGTATTTTAGTCTTCTTTTTCATTTTCTTCTTTAAAATCTTTATGTATCTCATGTTGCTCTTGCGTCCTTCATCTTTTTTTGATTATCTTTTTAAAAATCTTAATTTATCTGATGTTGCTCTTTCTTCCATCGTATAAACTTAGAATTAGTTTCTGCTTTTATGTCTGAAGCAGATTGAATTAGAAAAACACGGCAGATAATTGCAATAACAGACGTGGGAATTAGGGTAAAGGCTGGATTCCCTTTATTTGTCCGGTGTCCTTGGTGGCCTTGTTTGAAATTACATTACAGTTTTCTGTTGAGAAAAAGTTGCAGTGGTGGACTTTGAACCAACAACTCTGAAAGACTGGGTCCTTAAATCCAGTTCTCTGGACAGCTCGCCCACAGTACCAACTGTTAAAATGGACAGCTGGGTCGTCCCACAGACCATCACAACTTTCCTTTTTTCCAATCAAGGATTTGACATGAACAACCACCGGTAGGAGGTGCAACTGCCACCGTGAGAGCACAGGACTTGGTGGCTGGTTGGTTAAGGTGACGGACTACACTATTGAGTTGGAACCCCATCTGTGACACACAACATTGCTTCTTTTCTCCCTTGCATGGCCCTGCATGAAAGTAAAAACGCTGAAATAAAGCAGAACATGTGATAGCTTGCGCAAACAAACTCAATAAAGATGGCAGTGGTGGGATTTGAACCCACGCCTCCTTAGAGACTGGAGCCTAAATCCAGCGCCTTTGACCACTCGGCCACACTACCCAGCTCTGGCAAAATATTCACACTTTCTCGTCAGTTACCGAGAGCGTCTGCTCTTCCTTGTATTTTAGTCTTCTTTTTCATTTTCTTCTTTAAAATCTTTATGTATCTCATGTTGCTCTTGCGTCCTTTATCTTTTTTTTATTCTCTTTTTAAAAATCTTAATTTATCTGATGTTGCTCTTTCTTCCATCGTATAAACTTAGAATTAGTTTCTGCTTTTATGTCTGAAGCAGATTGAATTAGAAAAACACGGCAGATAATTGCAATAACAGACGTGGGAATTAGGGTAAAGGCTGGATTCCCTTTATTTTCTGGTGTCCTTGGTGGCCTTGTTTGAAATTACATTACAGTTTTCTGTTGAGAAAAATTTGCAGCGGTGGACTTTGAACCGACACCTCCGAAAGACTGGGTCCTTAAATCCAGTTCTCTGGACAACTCGACCACAGTACCCACTGTTAAAATGGACTGCTTGGTCATCGCACAGACCATCACAACTTTCCGTTTTCCAATCAAGGATTTGACGTGGACAACCATCGGTAGGAGGTGCAACTGCCACCGCGGGGGCACAGGTCTTGGAGGCTGGTTGGTTAAGGTGATGGACTACACTATTGAGTTGGAACCCCATCCGTGACACACAACATTGCTTCTTTTCATCCTTGCATGGCCCTGCATGAAAGTAAAAACGCTGAAATAAAGCAGAACATGTGATAGCTTGCGCAAACAAACTCAATAAAGATGGCAGTGGTGGGATTTGAACCCACGCCTCCTTAGAGACTGGAGCCTAAATCCAGCGCCTTAGACCGCTCGGCCACACTACCCAGCTCTGGCAAGATTTCCACACTTTCTCGTCAGTTACCTAGAGCGTCTGCACTCCCTTGTATTTTAGTCTTCTTTTTCATTTTCTTCTTTAAAATCTTTATGTATCTCATGTTGCTCTTGCGTCCTTCATCTTTTTTGATTCTCTTTTTAAAAATCTTAATTTATCTGATGTTGCTCTTTCTTCCATCGGATAAACTTAGAATTAGTTTCTGCTTTTATGTCTGAAGAAGATTGAATTAGAAAAACACGGCAGATAATTGCAATAACAGACGTGGGAATTAGGGTAAAGGCTGGATTCCCTTTATTTTCCGGTGTCCTTGGTGGCCTTGTTTGAAATTACATTACAGTTTTCTGTTGAGAAAAAGTTGCGGTGGTGGACTTTGAACCGACACCTCCGAAAGACTGGGTCCTTAAATCCAGTTCTCTGGACAGCTCGACCACAGTTCCCACTGTTAAAATGGACTGCTGGGTCGTCCCACAGACCATCACAACTTTCCTTTTTTCCAATCAAGGTTTTGACATGAACAACCACCGGTAGGAGGTGCAACTGCCACCGTGAGAGCACAGGACTTGGTGGCTGGTTGGTTAAGGCGACGGACTACACTATTGAGTTGGAACCCCATCCGTGACACACAACATTGCTTCTTTTCTCCCTTGCATGGCCCTGCATGAAAGTAAAAACGCTGAAATAAAGCAGAACATGTGATAGCTTGCGCAAACAAACTCAATAAAGATGGCAGTGGTGGGATTTGAACCCACGCCTCCTTAGAGACTGGAGCCTAAATCCAGCGCCTTTGACCACTCGGCCACACTACCCAGCTCTGGTAAAATATTCACACTTTCTCGTCAGTTACCGAGAGCGTCTGCTCTTCCTTGTATTTTAGTCTTCTTTTTCATTTTCTTCTTTAAAATCTTTATGTATCTCATGTTGCTCTTGCGTCCTTCATCTTTTTTTGATTCTCTTTTTAAAAATCTTAATTTATCTGATGTTGCTCTTTCTTCTATCGTATAAACTTAGAATTTGTTTCTGCTTTTATGTCTGAAGCAGACTGAATTAGAAAAACACGGCAGTTAATTGCAAAAACAGATGTGGGAATTAGGGTAAAGGCTGGATTCCCTTTATTTGTCCGGTGTCCTTGGTGGCCTTGTTTGAAATTACATTACAGTTTTCTGTTGAGAAAAAGTTGAAGTGGTGGACTTTGAACACACACCTCCGAAAGACTGGGTCCTTAAATCCAGTTCTCTGGACAGCTCGGCCACTGTTAAAATGGACTGCTGGGTCATCGCACAGCCCAGCCCAAGTTTCCTTGTTTCCAATCAAGGCTTTGACATGATAAACCACCGGTAGGAGGTGCAACTGCCACCGCGGGGGCACAGGACTTGGTGGCTGGTTGGTTAAGGCGATGGACTACACTATTGAGTTGGAACCCCATCCGTGACACACAACATTGCTTCTTTTCTCCCTTGCATGGCCCTACATGAAAGTAAAAACGCTGAAATAAAGCAGAACATGTGATAGCTTGCGCAAACAAACTCAATAAAGATGGCAGTGGTGGGATTTGAACCCATGCCTCCTTAGAGACTGGAGCCTAAATCCAGCGCCTTAGACCACTCGGCCACACTACCCAGCTCTGGCAAGATTTCCCCACTTTCTCGTCAGTTACCTAGAGCGTCTGCACTCCCTTGTATTTTAGTCTTCTTTTTCATTTTCTTCTTTAAAATCTTTATGTATCTCATGTTGCTCTTGCGTCCTTCATCTTTTTTTGATTCTCTTTCTAAAAATCTTAATTTATCTGATGTTGCTCTTTCTTTCATCGTATAAACTTAGAATTAGTTTCTGCTTTTATGTCTGAAGCAGATTGAATTAGAAAAACACGGCAGATAATTGCAATAATAGACGTGGGAATGAGGGTAAAGGCTGGATTCCCTTTATTTGTCCGGTGTCCTTGGTGGCCTTGTTTGAAATTACATTACAGTTTTCTGTTGAGAAAAAGTTGTAGTGGTGGACTTTGAACCGACACCTCTGAAAGACTGGGTCCTTAAATCCAGTTCTCTGGACAGCTCGCCCACAGTACCAACTGTTAAAATGGACTGCTTGGTCGTCGCACAGACCATCACAACTTTCCTTTTTTCCAATCAAGGATTTAACGTGAACAACCACCGGTAGGAGGTGCAACTGCCACCGCGGGGGCACAGGACTTGGTGGCTGGTTGGTTAAGGCGATGGACTACACTATTGAGTTGGAACCCCATCCGTGACACACAGCATAGATTTTTTTCTCCCTTACATGAAAGTAAAAACGCTGAAATAAAGCAGAACATGTGATAGCTTGCGCAAACAAACTCAATAAAGATGTCAGTGGTGGGATTTGAACCCACGCCTCCTTAGAGACTGGAGCCTTAATCCAGCGCCTTAGAACGCTCGGCCACACTACCCAGCTCTGGCAAGTTTCCACACTTTCTCGTCAGTTACCTAGAGCGTCTGCACTCCCTTGTATTTTAGTCTTATTTTTCATTTTCTTCTTTAAAATCTTTATGTATCTCATGTTGCTCTTGCGTCCTTCATCTTTTTTTGATTCTCTTTTTAAAAATCTTAATTTATCTGATGTTGCTCTTTCTTCTATCGTATAAACTTAGAATTAGTTTCTGCTTTTATGTCTGAAGCAGATTGAATTAGAAAAACACGGCAGATAATTGCAATAACAGACGTGGGAATTAGGGTAAAGGCTGGATTCCCTTTATTTGTCCGGTGTCCTTGGTGGCCTTGTTTGAAATTACATTACAGTTTTCTGTTGAGAAAAAGTTGCAGCGGTGGACTTTGAACCGACACCTCTGAAAGACTGGGTCCTTAAATCCAGTTCTCTGGACAGCTCGGCCACAGTACCAACTGTTAAAATGGATTGCTGGGTCGTCCCACAGACCATCACAACTTTCCTTTTTTCCAATCAAGGATTTGACGTGAACAACCACCGGTAGGAGGTGCAACTGCCACCGCGGCGGCACAGGACTTGGTGGTTGGTTGGTTAAGGCGATGGACTACACTATCGAGTTGGAAGCCCATCCGTGACACACAACATTGCTTCTTTTCTCCCTTGCATGGCCCTACATGAAAGTAAAAACGCTGAAATAAAGCAGAACATGTGATAGCTTGCGCAAACAAACTCAATGGCAGTGGTGGGATTTGAACCCACGCCTCCCACGCCTCCTTAGAGACTGGAGTCTAAATCCAGCGCCTTAGACCGCTCGGCCACACTACCCAGCTCCGGCAAGATTTCCACACTTTCTCGTCAGTTACCTAGAGCGTCTGCACTCCCTTGTATTTTAGTCTTCTTTTTCATTTTCTTCTTTAAAATCTTTATGTATCTCATGTTGCTCTTTCTTCCATTGTGTACACTGAAAATTAGTTTCTGCTTTTATGTCTGAAGCAGATTGAATCTGAAAAACACAGCAGATAATTTCAAAAACAGAGGTGGGAATTAGGGTAAAGGCTGGATTCCCTTTATTTGTCCGGTGTCCTTGGTGGCCTTGCTTGAAATTACATTACAGTTTTCTGTTGAGAAAAAGTTAAAGCGGTGGACTTTGAACCTACACCTCTGAAAGACTGGATCCTTAAATACAGTTCTCTGGACAGCTTGGCCACAGTACCCACTGTTAAAATGGACTGCTAGGTCGTTGCACAGACCATCACAACTTTCCTTTTTTTTCCAATCAAGGATTTGACGTGAACAACCCCCGGTAGGAGGTGCAACTGCCACAGCGAGAGCACAGGACTTGGTGGCTGATTGGTTAAGGTGATGGACTACACTATTGAGTTGGAACCCCATCCGTGACACACAACATTGCTTCTTTTCTCCCTTGCATGGGCGACATGAAAGTAAAAACCCAGAAACAAAGCAGAAAATGTGATAGCTTGCGCAAAAAAACTCAATAAAGATGGCAGTGGTGGGATTTGAACCCACGCCTCCTTAGAGACTGGAGCCTTAATCCAGCGCCTTAGACCGCTCGGCCACACTACCCAGCTCTGGCAAAATATTTACACTTTCTCGTCAGTTACCTAGAGCGTCTGTACTTCCTTGTATTTTAGTCTTCTTTTTCATTTTCTTCTTTAAAATCTTTATGTATCTCATGTTGCTCTTGCGTCCTTCATCTTTTTTTGATTATCTTTTTAAAAATCTTAATTTATCTGATGTTGCTCTTTCTTCCATCGTATAAACTTAGAATTAGTTTCTGCTTTTATGTCTGAAGCAGATTGAATTAGAAAAACACGGCAGATAATTGCAATAACAGACGTGGGAATTAGGGTAAAGGCTGGATTCCCTTTATTTTCCGGTGTCCTTGGTGGCCTTGTTTGAAATTACATTACAGTTTTCTGTTTTCTGTTGAGAAAAAGTTGCAGTGGTGGACTTTGAACCGACACCTCCGAAAGACTGGGTCCTTAAATCCAGTTCTCTGGACAGCTCGGTCACAGTACCAACTGTTAAAACGGACTGCTGGGTCGTTGCACAGACCATCACAACTTTCCTTTTTTCCAATCAAGGATTTGACGTGAAGAACCACCGGTAGGAGGTGCAACTTCCACCGCGGGGGCACAGGATTTGGTGGCTGGTTGGTTAAGGCGATGGACTACACTATTGAGTTGGAACCCCACCCGTGACACACAACATTGCTTCTTTTCTCCCTTGCATGGCCCTGCATGAAAGTAAAAACGCTGAAATAAAGCAGAACATGTGATAGCTTGCGCAAACAAACTCAATAAAGATGGCAGTGGTGGGATTTGAACCCACGCCTCCTTAGAGACTGGAGCCTAAATCCAGCGCCTTAGACCGCTCGGCCACACTACCCAGCTCTGGCAAGATTTCCACACTTTCTTGTCAGTTACCTAGAGTGTCTGTACTTCCTTGAATTTTAGTCTTCTTTTTCATTTTCTTCTTTAAAATCTTTATGTATCTCATGTTGCTCTTGCGTCCTTCATCTTTTTTTGATTCTCTTTTTAAAAATCTTAATTTATCTGATGTTGCTCTTTCTTCCATCGTATAAACTTAGAATTTGTTTCTGCTTCTATGTCTGAAGCAGATTGAATTAGAAAAACACGGCAGATAATTGCAATAACAGACGTGGGAATTAGGGTAAAGGCTGGATTCCCTTTATTTGTCCGGTGTCCTTGGTGGCCTTGTTTGAAATTACATTACAGTTTTCTGTTGAGAAAAAGTTGCAGAGGTGGACTTTGAACCTACACCTCCGAAAGACTGGGTCCTTAAATCCAGTTCTCTGGACAGCTCGGCCACAGTTTCCACTGTTAAAATTGACTGCTTGGTCGTCGCACAGACCATCACAACTTTCCTTTTTTCCAATCAAGGATTTGACGTGAACAACCCCCGGTAGGAGGTGCAACTGCCACAGCGAGAGCACAGGACTTGGTGGCTAATTGGTTAAGGTGATGGACTACACTAATGAGTTGGAACCCCATCCGTGACACACAACATTGCTTCTTTTCTCCCTTGCATGGGCGACATGAAAGTAAAAACCCAGAAACAAAGCAGAAAATGTGATAGCTTGCGCAAAAAAACTCAATAAAGATGGCAGTGGTGGGATTTGAACCCACGCCTCCTTAGAGACTGGAGCCTAAATCCAGCGCCTTAGACCGCTCGGCCACACTACCCAGCTCTGGCAAGATTTCCACACTTTCTTGTCAGTTACCTAGAGTGTCTGTACTTCCTTGAATTTTAGTCTTCTTTTTCATTTTCTTCTTTAAAATCTTTATGTATCTCATGTTGCTCTTGCGTCCTTCATCTTTTTTTGATTCTCTTTTTAAAAATCTTAATTTATCTGATGTTGCTCTTTCTTCCATCGTATAAACTTAGAATTCGTTTCTGCTTCTATGTCTGAAGCAGATTGAATTAGAAAAACACGGCAGATAATTGCAATAACAGACGTGGGAATTAGGGTAAAGGCTGGATTCCCTTTATTTGTCCGGTGTCCTTGGTGGCCTTGTTTGAAATTACATTACAGTTTTCTGTTGAGAAAAAGTTGCAGAGGTGGACTTTGAACCTACACCTCCGAAAGACTGGGTCCTTAAATCCAGTTCTCTGGACAGCACGGTCACAGTACCAACTGTTAAAATGGACTGCTAGGTCGTTGCACAGACCATCACAACTTTCCTTTTTTTCCAATCAAGGATTTGACGTGAACAACCCCCGGTAGGAGGTGCAACTGCCACAGCGAGAGCACAGGACTTGGTGGCTGATTGGTTAAGGTGATGGACTACACTATTGAGTTGGAACCCCATCCGTGACACACAACATTGCTTCTTTTCTCCCTTGCATGGGCGACATGAAAGTAAAAACCCAGAAACAAAGCAGAAAATGTGATAGCTTGCGCAAAAAAACTCAATAAAGATGGCAGTGGTGGGATTTGAACCCACGCCTCCTTAGAGACTGGAGCCTTAATCCAGCGCCTTAGACCGCTCGGCCACACTACCCAGCTCTGGCAAAATATTTACACTTTCTCGTCAGTTACCTAGAGCGTCTGTACTTCTTTGTATTTTAGTCTTCTTTTTCATTTTCTTCTTTAAAATCTTTATGTATCTCATGTTGCTCTTGCGTCCTTCATCTTTTTTTGATTCTCTTTTTAAAAATCTTAATTTATCTGATGTTGCTCTTTCTTCCATCGTATAAACTTAGAATTAGTTTCTGCTTTTATGTCTGAAGCAGATTGAATTAGAAAAACACGGCAGATAATTGCAATAACAGACGTGGAATTAGGGTAAAGGCTGGATTCCCTTTATTTTCCGGTGTCCTTGGTGGCCTTGTTTGAAATTACATTACAGTTTTCTGTTTTCTGTTGAGAAAAAGTTGCAGTGGTGGACTTTGAACCGACACCTCCGAAAGACTGGGTCCTTAAATCCAGTTCTCTGGACAGCTCGGTCACAGTACCAACTGTTAAAACGGACTGCTGGGTCTTTGCACAGACCATCACAACTTTCCTTTTTTCCAATCAAGGATTTGACGTGAAGAACCACCGGTAGGAGGTGCAACTTCCACCGCGGGGGCACAGGATTTGGTGGCTGGTTGGTTAAGGCGATGGACTACACTATTGAGTTGGAACCCCACCCGTGACACACAACATTGCTTCTTTTCTCCCTTGCATGGCCCTGCATGAAAGTAAAAACGCTGAAATAAAGCAGAACATGTGATAGCTTGCGCAAACAAACTCAATAAAGATGGCAGTGGTGGGATTTGAACCCACGCCTCCTTAGAGACTGGAGCCTAAATCCAGCGCCTTAAACCACTCGGCCACACTACCCAGCTCTGGCAAGATTTCCACACTTTCTTGTCAGTTACCTAGAGTGTCTGTACTTCCTTGAATTTTAGTCTTCTTTTTCATTTTCTTCTTTAAAATCTTTATGTATCTCATGTTGCTCTTGCGTCCTTCATCTTTTTTTGATTCTCTTTTTAAAAATCGTAATTTATCTGATGTTGCTCTTTCTTCCATCGTATAAACTTAGAATTCGTTTCTGCTTCTATGTCTGAAGCAGATTGAATTAGAAAAACACGGCAGATAATTGCAATAACAGACGTGGGAATTAGGGTAAAGGCTGGATTCCCTTTATTTGTCCGGTGTCCTTGGTGGCCTTGTTTGAAATTACATTACAGTTTTCTGTTGAGAAAAAGTTGCAGAGGTGGACTTTGAACCTACACCTCCGAAAGACTGGGTCCTTAAATCCAGTTCTCTGGACAGCTCGGCCACAATTCCCACTGTTAAAATGGACTGCTTGGTCGTCGCACAGACCATCACAACTTTCCTTTTTTCCAATCAAGGATTTGACGTGAAGAAGCACCGGTAGGAGGTGCAACTGCCACCGCGGGGGCACAGGACTTGGTGGCTGGTTGGTTAAGGCGATGGACTACACTATTGAGTTGGAACCCCATCCGTGACACACAACATTGCTTCTTTTCTCCCTTGCATGGCCCTGCATGAAAGTAAAAACCCTGAAACAAAGCAGAACATGTGATAGCTTGCGCAAAAAAAACTCAATAAAGATGGCAGTGGTGGGCTTTGAACCCACGCCTCCTTAGAGACTGGAGCCTTAATCCAGCGCCTTAGACCGCTCGGCCACACTACCCAGCTCTGGCAAGATTTCCACACTTTCTTGTCAGTTACCTAGAGCGTCTGTACTTCCTTGAATTTTAGTCTTCTTTTTCATTTTCTTCTTTAAAATCTTTATGTATCTCATGTTGCTCTTGCGTCCTTCATCTTTTTTTGATTATCTTTTTACAAATCTTAATTTATCTGATGTTGCTCTTTCTTCCATCGTATAAACTTAGAATTAGTTTCTGCTTTTATGTCTGAAGCAGATTGAATTAGAAAAACACGGCAGATAATTGCAATAACAGACGTGGGAATTAGGGTAAAGGCTGGATTCCCTTTATTTTCCGGTGTCCTTGGTGGCCTTGTTTGAAATTACATTACAGTTTTCTGTTGAGAAAAAGTTGCAGAGGTGGACTTTGAACCTACACCTCCGAAAGACTGGGTCCTTAAATCCAGTTCTCTGGACAGCTCGGCCACAGTTCCCACTGTTAAAATGGACTGCTTGGTCGTCGCACAGACCATCACAACTTTCCTTTTTTCCAATCAAGGATTTGACGTGAAGAACCACCGGTAGGAGGTGCAACTGCCACCGCGGGGGCACAGGACTTGGTGGCTGGTTGGTTAAGGCGATGGACTACACTATTGAGTTGGAACCCCATCCGTGACACACAACATTGCTTCTTTTCTCCCTTGCATGGGCGACATGAAAGTAAAAACCCAGAAACAAAGCAGAAAATGTGATAGCTTGCGCAAAAAAACTCCACAAAGATGGCAGTGGTGGGATTTGAACCCACGCCTCCTTAGAGACTGGAGCCTTAATCCAGCGCCTTAGACCGCTCAGCCACACTACCCAGCTCTGGCAAAATATTTACACTTTCTCGTCAGTTACCTAGAGCGTCTGTACTTCCTTGTATTTTAGTCTTCTTTTTCATTTTCTTCTTTAAAATCTTTATGTATCTCATGTTGCTCTTGCGTCCTTCATCTTTTTTTGAATCTCTTTTTAAAAATCTTAATTTATCTGATGTTGCTCTTTCTTCCATCGTATAAACTTAGAATTAGTTTCTGATTTTATGTCTGAAGCAGATTGAATTAGAAAAACACGGCAGATAATTGCAATAACAGACGTGGGAATTAGGGTAAAGGCTGGATTCCCTTTATTTGTCCGGTGTCCTTGGTGGCCTTGTTTGAAATTACATTACAGTTTTCTTTTGAGAAAAAGTTGCAGTGGTGGACTTTGAACCTACACCTCCGAAAGACTGGGTCCTTAAATCCAGTTCTCTGGACAGCTCGGCCACAGTTCCCACTGTTAAAATGGACTGCTTGGTCGTCGCACAGACCATCACAACTTTCCTTTTTACCAATCAAGGATTTGACGTGAAGAAGCACCGGTAGGAGGTGCAACTGCCACCGCGGGGCACAGGACTTGGTGGCTGGTTGGTTAAGGCGATGGACTACACTATTGAGTTGGAACCCCATCCGTGACACACAACATTGCTTCTTTTCTCCCTTGCATGGCCCTGCATGAAAGTAAAAACGCTGAAATAAAGCAGAACATGTGATAGCTTGCGCAAAAAAACTCAATAAAGATGGCAGTGGTGGGATTTGAACCCACGCCTCCTTAGAGACTGGAGCCTTAATCCAGCGCCTTAGACCGCTCGGACACACTACCCAGCTCTGGCAAGATTTCCACACTTTCTTGTCAGTTACCTAGAGCGTCTGTACTTCCTTGAATTTTAGTCTTCTTTTTCATTTTCTTCTTTAAAATCTTTATGTATCTCATGTTGCTCTTGCGTCCTT